>NW_017257764.1:687178-705179 GCF_001594055.1 Mycetomoellerius zeteki
ATAGGACCATTCTTCTAGATCTAAAAGTATGATCCAATTAGCGCGAAGGAAACTTCCAACAGTTGCAAAACAAACGTTCTGCTGAACGCAGCCAATGCAAAATAGATCACGATCATAATTGACGCATGATATTCGTCAATTTTTATTCACGTGATCTGTATTGACGTTAAAAATGAGCGTCGAACATCGGCATGAAAAGGCACCTCAGGTTCCTTTTTAAAATTTGGGGCAACGTTTTGATTGGTCAAAGAGCAGCCGCCGTTCAAGACGACTGCGCATCCATGGGATTGAAATATCTTGTATTAGGCCGAAATCAGATTACGCATTGAATATTGAGATTGAAGATCGAAAGATTGAAATTTGACCAATTAAGGGCCACTGTCACTCAGTTGATCTAACTAGGCCAGTTAGTCCATCGGAATTGACCAATCGTATTTGTCATTTTGTTTGAAGAATTGACAGATTGGTTAATTCCGATGGATTAATTGGCCCAGTTAAGTTAACTGAGCTTGGTGACAGTGGCCCTAAAATAATAGGAGCTAAAATTCCTTTGTCCTCACTGATCAAATTTTAATCTTCAATCTTCAATCTCAATCTTCAATGCGTAGTTTGATTCCGGCCTTAGGGTGAAATCACACGGTGCGGAAAAGGACTACGGAATAGAGAATGCGTCATTGAAGCAACCAATCAACGCTATTCAGCGCTATTAGGAATAGCGCTGATTGGTTGCTTCAATGACGCATTCTCTATTCCGCAGTCTTTTTCCGCACCGTGTGATTTCACCCTTAGGTCTGTTCGCATTAAGTGCATAATTTTGCGTCAAGTGGACCGCAGCCTATAACCGCTCACTGAGCGTTCAGTAAACTCTTGTATCTGTTTGGTCTATATTTTTAGTTCTAACGGAATATGCCAATCAGATGCAAGCGCTCACTGAGCGTTCTGAAATTCAAGAATTGGAAATTTTTTTAGTTCTAGTGCAAAACTGGAGACTTTTTAATTCTAACTTAGAGATTTGTTCTGTCAACAAGTTGGCAACACTATCCGTGATCGTTGTGCATTTTTCACACTCATCATCACTATGTTGTCTCTATGCTTGATTTTTGGACGGTTCGTAATGGGGTTAGAATAGAATTTGGTGCGTGTGAAATTTCATGATTACGTCGCTCATAAATTAAAGGTAGTGCGATAAGTGCGAAAGTAACAATCGCGAGTACGAGACTTTCGAATTATCGGTTTTTTCTATATACATATTGTGAATATGAGCCGTAGAAGAGTACACGACGAAGATGACGGCTACGGTAAGCGTTATTTGAAGTTATCGCTATTTTCCTGATGCTCTGATTCACCATTGATTATCACTGGATGCGTTCCACTTGGCGTTCATAAAAAAATCATGGTGGAATTAGATAATGAAAAAAATGATTTTACAAGCGTTACGAACGCAAAAAGGAACGCAGCCTATGATGTTTGAACAAAAAACTATTCATAAACATATTACTTTCATTCCATCTTTTTTAAAATTTTATTCAGTATAATTTGTTTGATGTCTCTCAAATTTTCAAATGAATGACAATCGATTTAGATCTTTGTTTATTATCTATTTCTAAGAGATTATTTCTAAAGCTTCTTCAATAAGATTCTACAATGAGCCGGTAGTAGTTTGTAGTCCGAAGTCTTATTAGTGAATCGGTGAAGTTGGCCAACAGCCAACTTGTACGAGTAAGACTACCGATTTTCTTAAGACTGACCAAATTCGACTTTATTCCTTCCTACTAATCAAGTTAACTCGCTGTACAACTAACAACTAGATGCGAAAAATCATAGTCATCTATTTAGGCTAAAACTGGTTAAGACTTAAAATTTCCGATTACCGATTCATTGTAGAATCAGCTTTAAAGATTGATTGAAAAGTTCTGTCATTTGTGCATAAAACCTCATCACTCCATCTTTGCATCATTAAAAGAATATATGCTCCTATTCAATTAGCATTAGTATTTTAAGTCAATACTTTACAATCAAAGGTAATTATGTGGGGGGTAGCAAAGAGAAGAAAAAGAGGAGGAGGAGATAGACATACACAGCATGTATACATACGACTTATAAATCTGATCAAGCAATCTCTATGTTATATATGGGTAATGCTAATGCTGGCGGCTATTGTAACTTTTAAGTCTCATAACTTGAAAAATACTGATTAAAGAGAGACTGTATTATAGTATCTTGAAAACCTTTTGACACTAGCTATTAGATTCTGAATTAAAAAGTAGGGTGTTTCATCTTAAAAAATCGATTTAACTTTGACCTGACCTTGGTGATGCCATTCAAGGTCGAACTGATAAGATCTGTAACTAAATCATTTTAAACCCTACAACTTTTATATGAAACAGTTTTCTTAGAAATGCTTACTTTTCAAGATATTTAGGGGGTCCGCGACTTTCTATACACCCTGTACATATATATGTATATATATATATATATATATGATTATATATGCAGGGTTCACAGATATAATACTAAGAATGTGAACTTTAGGTGATATGATTCGATAACTTTAAGTGCTTATAATTTAAAAACTATTAAAGAGAGCTTCGGCATTTTGGTACTAGAATTTTTGTCTCAAAATGATTTCAGGAATCTACCTTTAAGTATTATTACGGTCTTTACCGAACATCCTGTATGCACTTATGTACATATACATATACCTTATATACTTCTACTCATAGACATATATCCACACACCCATATATACATTCACATACATACACACATATATATATTTATTCTTTTTTAGATCGAGTATATAAGAAACGTAGGAGAGTATCAGAAAATCAAGAGATTGAAGATCGTCTTGAATCTCTTATCCTTCGTGTCGGAGAGAAGTCAACATCATCTTTAGAAAGCAACTTAGAAGGTTTGGCTTCTGTGTTAGAAGCCGATCTAGGTGTGTTTCGCAGCAAGATTCTTCGGATTTTAACAGATTGTGCTATTAAGATGCCAGAGAAATGCACAATTTATACCACTCTCGTCGGGCTGTTAAACGCGAAAAATTTTAATTTTGGTGGAGAATTTGTTGATTATATGGTGAAAAATTTCAAGGATTCTTTAAAAGCATGTAAATGGGATGTAGCTAGATATTCTCTTAGATTTCTAGCTGATTTGGTAAATTGCCATGTTTTATCATGTGGATCGTTGATGCAGTTATTTGACAATATGTTGGATGCTGCAAACGAGGATGGTGTACCACAAGTGAGACGCGATTGGTATGTGTAAAACTTACTTATGTAGAGCCATCTCTGTTGTATGTATTACGTATAATAAATAGTTTTTATTAGTAATTACATATAATTTGCAGGTATGTTTATGCTGTTTTATCGACACTGCCATGGGTTGGAAGAGAATTGTATGAGAAAAAAGAACAAGAATTGGATCATCTGATGGTTACAATAGAGATATTTTTGAATAAACGAAGCAAGAAACATCAACCAGCATTGAGAGTATGGTCGAGTGACACACCTCATCCACAGGAAGAGTATTTAGATTGCTTATGGGCGCAAGTTCGCAAACTGAGACAGGATAATTGGGCCGAGAAACATATTCCACGCCCCTATCTTGCGTTTGATTCAATTCTGTGTGAAGCGTTACAACATAATTTACCACCTTTGATGCCACCTCCACACCATGAATCTTATTCTTATCCGTTGCCCACTGTCGTTTTTCGTATGTTTGATTATACAGACTGCCCTGCTGAAGGACCATTATTACCAGGAAGTCATGCCATCGAGAGATTTCTGATAGAAGAACATTTACGACAGATCATCAATAATTATTTTTTTGAGAGAAAAGATTGGTAATATATATTTGTATGTATTGAAAGAAACTGATCTATCTTCAGTCTAATAATATTTTATGAAGCAAAAAGATATAAAGACTTTCTCTCATAATTATTATTACTGTTATTCTCAATTTATGTGTAATAATATTAATTATTTTTATTTTACAGTGCTGCACAACTATTAAACTTTCCATTCAAAGCTAAAATTCCTTTAGACTATTGTATTGTCGAAGTAATATTCGGTGAATTATTTCGGTTGCCTACTCCAAAACATTTGGAGATTAGTTATGGATCAATTTTGATAGAACTCTGCAAATTACAGCCTTCAACTATGCCACAGGTTACGAACAATATAAATTATATAATCAAAAATTTAGTATTTGTTATCATTTACATAATACTAGCGAAGTACGATAGAAATAATATTTGAATTATGCTATATATAGGTACTAGCACAAGCTACAGAGATTCTGTTTCGTCGTATAGACAGTATGGCAGCTACCGCTTTCGACCGTTTTGTTTGGTGGTTCGCATATCATTTAAGCAACTTCCAATTTCGTTGGTCTTGGGAAGATTGGGATTCCTGCTTACAACGCGATGCAGAACATCCAAGACCAAAATTTATACGGGAGGTTCTGCTCAAGGCTTTGAGGTTAATATTTTGTATCTCGTCTTACAATGTGTACATATATATATATATTTTCCTTTTATTTATATATATATATATTAAATTTAGCTTGAATAATTCTTTATTAAAAACTTTTAAGATAATAAAAATCAATAATAAAATATCGAACTGTTTAATAGCTATATTATTAAATCTTTATAACGTAATTATAATAATTTACATAAACAAACTCTCTTTTTTATTATAAAAAGCAATTAGATTTTCAATTTTTCAATCTTTGTATGCAATTTTTAAACAAAATCTGATTATTCGGTTTATACAGTCGAATAAAATCCAGTTATCCGGCTTTACTGGATAAAATTCGGTTGTTTGACAAATCACTATCCGTTGCATCCGACAAATCATTACCCTAAATAAAATCTCATACAAAGTTCATATTTTTAGATTGTCATATTATCAAAGGATCCGAGATATGATGCCAGATTCGTACACAGAATTGATTCCAGCAGTTCCCGAGCCTGTGTATAAATATTCATCTGAAGGTGCTAGTAAGTATATAACAGAATAAAAATCAAATATATAAATTTAAGACTTAACGAAATGTATATGCTATAACTTATTTTATGTGATATCAAATTAGTTTTTTTTTATAGATACAGAGAGAACGGTATATATAATGTTATAATACATTAATATATTAACAAATTATTTCAGGTTCACTCCCTGGTACATGTGCAGCACATGAATTAGTAGTTTCTATAAGACGTAAATGCACACCAGAAGAAGTATTAAATGTATTAAATACATTACCTGGTCCTAGAGAAAACGAAGAAACGAATAATTACAATCCATTAAAGATCGACGTCTTTGTACAAACTTTACTGAACCTCGGTTCGAAAAGTTTTAGTCACAGTTTTGCAGCTATAGTAAAATTTCATTATGTTTTCAAGGTAAAGTAATATTACTGCTGTACAATTAAGCTCTAAAATTAAGATGCATGTGCACATATGCCCTTCACATACGTATTTCTCATTCATAGGTGCTTGCTGAAACGGAAGAAGCACAAATATGTATATTAAGAAACATGTACGCTTTGTGGAAGAATCATTATCAAATGATGGTAGTACTAACGGACAAGTTTTTAAAAACTGGTATCATTGAATGTAGTGCGATCGCCAATTGGATATTTTCCAAAGAGATGGCATCAGAATTCACAAAGTTCGTATTATTATGTCTGAATAAAATACTTATTCATTTATTTAATTTCGAAATATCACAATTGTGGATAAATATCAAAAAATGTCAATATAAAAAACTTCCATTTCCAGGTTATATATTTGGGAAATATTGCATTTGACAATACGTAAAATGAACAAACATGTGACGAAGTTGAGTACGGAATTAACAGATGCAAGGGAGAAACTCAGGAGAGCGGAAAGTAGGTCGGGCTCTTCTTCAGATGAGGAGGACAATAATAAAGAGAGAAATAGGGAAAGAAAGCTGCGCAAGCAGATCAGAAAAATTTATTTCTCATTATATTTCAGGTATTAAAAAATCTTATATTTTAAATCGCTTTTATTAAAAGTAAATTGCAAATTGTTGTATTTTTTCAATACGATGTAAAAGAAATTCTAAAATCTATTTTAATAACATGTTATAATATATTAATTTATCTTTTTTCAGCGTTTTATAATGATTCTATCAGAACATTTAGTGCGTTGTGACACAGACGGAATTGACTATAACACACATTGGTATAAATGGACTGTAGGGAGATTGCAACAAGTTTTTTTATCTGTAAGTTATAAATTCATTATTATGTAATGCCTGATTATTATTATACTATGTGAATGTTCAATAATTACGGAAAATATTGATATATACAGGATGTCCCAGAATGATCGCAAAATTTCGTGTACAGGTAGAGCAAACTAAATTGTCAAAAGTTATGTACTATTTTACAATATTTGCAATAGTTAACGAGGTATTAATTTTTAAAGATTATCGAATAAACATGTCCGCCTGGCCTATTACTGCCACGTGTCCATAGATTGTTCAGCGCGCGGGCTGCAGGAAGATTATCTGGTAAGCGCGCCTCTCGAGTCATGATGTTTAGCGACTCGCAGAGTGCGCAGCGCGGAACGTCGAGGCAGTCTCTGCTCCTCGCGGCTTTAAAAATTAATATCTAGTGAACTATTGCGAAAATAACAAAATAGTGGAAGACTTTGACTCGTTTACTCCGTTATACCTGCACACGAAATAATTTGCGGTCATTTTGAGACATCTTGTATGATATTAAAATATTAAAATAATATATATATATAATTTTTGTCGCAAATTGGAAGACATTGATTTGTATTTGTTTTGCAGCATCAAGAACAAGTACAAAAGTATTCCTCGACTTTGGAAACTTTACTGTTCACTCCGGACCTTGATCCTCATATTTTGGACGTCTTTCATCAATTTGTTTCTCTACGAGCATAAAATAACATATAAATATTGTGTTTACATCAAGTACATTTATAAGTTATTAAGCTACATCAAAGTACATTTAAATCAATAAGCTAAGTTACAATAAAGTACATTTTTGGAGTGTTTATTTGTATTACTTTTCATCTGATTATATTCTGATACTCAATGTTGAATCATAAGAAATCACACGATGCGTAATAGGTCTGCGAAATAGAGTGTATCCATCACCCTCGCCGATTTTATCGGCGGTCCTCTTGTAAGTATATTCACCCGTAAAAAAAAACGAGTTACTAATAAATTTAATAGTTCGTTTTTGCAAGTAAGTATATTTTTAATTTATTGTTTTATATCTAATTATTTTATTGTGTTTCGCTAATCCTTATTACATTAACTTTTATAATATTATTTTTTATTGTAATCTTTTATACAATACAATATTACAATAATAATAGTTTACAATATACAATTATAAATGCTGTTCAAAATATAATAAAAATATTATAGGAGCATAATTAACAAATTGAGTAATGCAGGATTATACGAAACGTCGGAAATACATACGATAACACAAATTTTTCTAAACTTATGTTTAATGAAATATTGATAAACGCGGAATGAAATTCTTACAACAATTAGATCATATTCATTATTAATTATTAACTTGCGATTATAAAACTTATTAATATCACGATAAAAAGTCATTAATATATTTATGACAGCATTTTCATCGTGTTCAAGATAATTATCTCAATAATTTGATCAAGGTCCTTCCTTGTGATATGCTGATTAGTATCCGTTACAAAGAAGAATAATCTTCATAATGGAGCGAATTTAACATGTGTATATGATTCTACGTTAAATTCACAAGATCCATTCGCAAAGAAATGTTAAGCAATCCGTCAAACATCAGCGGTTAACAGGAAGGTATGAATTCCGAATCTTCCAGACCACTTACGATAGTAATAATTTTGAAATGGATTTAGATTTTCAGAAATTTCAATCCTGAATGTATTTTTATTCATTTACAGGAATTGCATCGAGCGTATCTCTATGCTTTTCAATCTAAAAATAATATCAGCTTTTTCTGTGCATTGTGAATACCGTTCAGTTCAAAATTTTGACTAGGAAATGCAGTTTTTCAATCCAATTGCATCCAATTGAATCCAATTAAATCCAAAAAAAGTCTTCGCTATTTAAAATACGCATTCGGATAGAAAAAATTTCAATCCATTTTAATCCATTCTCGTTTACTGGAGATTACTCGTAACTCGTACGATTAATTATTCATAAAAGGATCGAGACGGAGAACAGATATTTCGTATTTCATTTGAAATCAAAACGCGATGCAAAACAGAATTTATTACTATTTCGCGATAATTACAAACAAAAATTATTTTTGTTTAACGTAAAATTTTTGTCTCGCTTGAGTATAGCTCTCGATTATATTTCGAACGGTATCACACGAGTCATAAAAAAGCAACGTTAATAAATACTTTTTAATAAATAAATATGCAAATAACGGGCAATTGGAACGCAACTTGTGTCGTCGTGTGCACGAAAACGTTTAAAATACCCACTATAGTGCAGACAGTGCAGCTACAAAAAACAAACATCGAGTTGAACGAGTCTCTCGGACTCTTGCTCGAAAGATCATTGTTTTTGTCACGTGTTCTAACGTCCTTGTTTTTATGGTTTTTATGTTGATCGCGGCGAGAATGTGAATTGTGAGAATTGCCGTGACAAAATTACATGGGTAAACGTGGACTTATTAGTGAAAATCACAGTGTGCGGAAAATAGCGAAAATGCAAGAGCCACGGTATATCGCGAAAGCGTGTCAGGACGAATTTTACACCGCTGCCGCGAAATATTGGGACCGCATCCCGCCCACAGTGGATGGAATGCTGGGAGGCTTCGGATTTATTTCGCAGACTGATATAAAGGGCTCTATACTCTTTTTAAAATCTCTTTTCGAGGTATGTATCGTTATAATCTAACCTATCACACCTTCGTAGTTCGTAAATCTATTTCAACATTTGCATGTTTGATAAAGAAAGTTGGTAATTATTTAAAAGACGCTTTTCAATTTCAATAAAATTATGCTCATATTCGACGTGTTTTTGCATGAAAGAATCTGGCAGTAAAATGTGCTCAATCCCGGGCATGCTTTGCGGTCACACTTTCATGCTTTGCAGTCATATATGCATGTGCTTTAAGTATTTCTCGCTGTTTATCTGTCTGTTTTAAAAATACAAATTCTCTGCTTTAAAAGTTTAAATTGTTTAAAACATGAATTCTCTTGGTAATTATCCAGAAGACACTCCTCAAATTATATTCATTCGACGCATTTTTGCATGAAACGACAGAATCTAGCTGTAAAATGTTATGCTCAGTCCTGCAAAGCAAGATATTGATCATTAAAGTTGACCACTATTGGGGGAGGGGGGGAGTTATGAAACCTGTCATATTGATCTAATCAACTTAACATAATGAACTGCACATGTGCTGGTAGATCACATATGCATGCTAGATTCCAAAAAGATTAGACAGCCTCCTAGGCAAGATAGAGCACAGTAGAACGTATATTGAATATATGTATTAAATTTTCGCCTTACTAAATGAATGAGTCTAAAATATACTAAAAAAAAATAGATTCGGAAAAGTTTAGACAGATTCCTACGCAAGATTTCTCTTAATTTTGCATGAAACACATTTCACTTTTATTTATAATTGAAACAGTTCAGATAAAAATGTTGAAAAAATCAATTTTAAGAGTTGGAATAAATTGTAGATTTAATCTTCTGAAGCTGACAATGAATTAATTGGACCTACTTGATTATATTCTTTATGTTATATCAGCAAATTGAATTATTGTTATTAAAATAGACTTAGTATTTATTTTTTACACAAGTTGTCATTTTGATCCCTTGAAATTAATTAATGTCTTTTAATTAATACAAATTAAATGAGTTATAGATTCAGCGTCAGTATCTGTGTTATAGATTTTAGTTGAACTTCTTGCACACTTCATCTTTTTCCTTTTTTTTCTTTAATGTGGAGAGAAAAGGAGAAAAGATAAACTGTACAGGAAGTTCAACTAAAAAGAACAGGCCTTTTGGCTTCATTTCTGGAAAGTTAAATATGGAAAAAAACAAAACATGTTAAAAAGAATTGTTCTGTTTTAGATAGAAAATCCACCTTCTAAAGCATTTGCCTTAGATTGTGGTGCTGGTATTGGTAGAATTACGAAGAACTTATTACTAAAATTTTTTAAACATATAGACCTCGTTGAGCAAAATCCAAAATTTCTAGAGGTAGCAAAAATCTCCCTGGAAAACTGTTCGTCAAGAATCGGCCAATATTATCCTATTGGTAATAAATTTATATTAATATTCTATAAGAATATTAATCTATCTAATATTCTATAAGACTAAAGTTTGGCATAACATACATATAAATATACTCGTCTTTTTTAAGGATTGCAAAACTTCTCTCCTACACCAAATAAATATGATCTTATATGGTGTCAATGGGTATTGGGACACTTAGAAGATAATGATTTGATAGAATTTTTTAGAAAATGCTCGTGAGTTATATTTTTGTTCTATTACAGAGGAAACACGAAGCCTTATTTCTTACCTTGTAATTTGGATTTGCAGATTGAGCTTGAAAGATAATGGTGTGCTCGTGGTGAAAGAAAATGTCACAACTTCAAATAATATGGAAATTGACAAGGAAGACTCTTCCGTAACGAGACCAATGAAAACCTTACGGTCTTTATTTGAAAAGGCTGATCTTATTTGTATTAAGGAACAACAGCAAACTAAATTCCCACGCGGTTTATATCCGGTTCACATGTTCGCCCTTAGACCAAGAAATCAGTGAATTAGTCAATAACGCGCAATACAAATCAAATCTCTGATTACTGTAACCTCTTGGATATCTAAATTATTTTATATTTAATTTTATTTTCTTAAATTATTTTAGTTTACTTAAAAATAACTTAATTTTATAAAACGAAGGAAGTCGAAAAGAAAACTCGTATATCATACATTTTTTTTATACGTAGAAAGAAAATAAATATTAACTCTATAAATTCATTTTATACAAAAATGATGTTGCATAATTACAATAAATACATGTTTCGCAGTCAATTGCGTTATTGCATCATTCAGCAGACCTTTGTAAAAAAGTAGTTAAGAAATTTAGAGGAAATAGGCACAATAGAGAAGCTATCATTTTTCTCTTGTCGCTTATTTCTTACAGCTTCAAATTAAGCTGTAAGAAGTAACAGCACGAGAAAAATATCAGGGCGCTCCGGGATTCAAACCGAGACCTGGTCTTATAACACTGAGACACAACCGTGTCTCCAGATTGCTAAATATCCATCTTTGCCACCAAGTCACACAGTCTGATGCCGATAAGTTTTTTTGTTGTACCTATTTCCTCTAATTTCTTACAATAGTTTACTTTGGCCGTATTTTTTCATACATAAAACGCTGATTTACGTCTTGAGGGGAAGCATTTATAAGTCGTCTTTTCACAGCATGAAAATGTTCCAAAGCGAAATTATAGAATTCATTTTCCATCTTCCATACAACCGATTGCTGGATTATGTCTACTGTTTCAGGTAGTGGATTGAGTTTTTGTGTAGTTTGTCGTAAGTGTGACTTGTTATCTAAAAATCAAAGAAAACATCGATGTCTTTTTATATTATTTCAACTGTGATAATGTAATAAATAAAAAATTATATTATCCCTTTTAATTTATTTATTTTCACAAATACTTACTGTGTAAGAAGAAGTTGTATGCCCCTCTAAAAAACCGTGGTAATACATTTTCCAATACTTCTACAAACTCGTTTAACTCCTCCGTTACTCCAACTAGGAAGTAATACCTTTGTAGATTTCGTTTGGCTTCCTCTAATGCCCAGCTATTACCAATTTCCCTATAATGAAAGAAATAAAGTACACTAATAATGGTTATTGCATCTTATTCATTTAAGAAATATAAAATTGAGATATATATTTTTATATATATATATATATATAAAAGATTTATTCAAAATGTTCTATTCCTAAAACTATTTTAAAAGAAGAAAATTTACCAACAAGCTGGATCGTGACCACATAAAAATGGAATCTGCAGCCACATGTTATTAGGATCACAGTCAGGTTGACCACTATTTATACATTCGTCAAATGTCTAGATAAAATAATTTGATTATATAAATTTTTATTCTGTAATTAGTGATACAATAGAAAAGAGAGAGGGGATAATTTTATGAAAAAATAAATCGGCGTAAAATAAATTTGTTTTTGTGATACAATTGGAAAGGAGGTGATTCTACATGAAAAAAAAATATAGAATAAATTTTTTCACACGAATTATTTTCGAAAATTGACTTTAAATATTCACTAAGTACATGTGTCCCGACTTAACACATCTCACTGTAGAGTGTAGACCATTTCTCTGTTCATGTTTGTCTTATTAGTAATCAAGAATAGACAAAACAGGACATTCATGTACGATGAATTTTATTTTGACTTTATAAATTGCTGAAAATATTGCCCGAAAACAAAACCTTGTATGAAAAAATTTTTTTACGTTTTTGCAACTTATTTTTTCGTATGGACTCATCACCTTTCCCACTAGCTATGGAACACCCTGCGTGCGTGCATGCGTGCTACAAATGAATACACAAACCTTTGTATCTCCATGTTTCTTCCTTATAACATGAGGTCTAAAATTATCTCCGTATCTTAAAAAGTAATAATATGATATAAATCTGTCTAAAGGTTTCCTCAGTAAATTTATATACAAAGGCATACGTTTAGTACCAAATCTGGAAAATAAAATATTTGGTAAAACAAATAGTCATTTTATTTTGCGGAAAAGATGTAACCTCGCTGTACCTACTTTCCAAAATTTAAAAACGCCATGTGTCCATGGTAAAATGCTGGCTTTATACCATTCCAGTTTGATATGTTGTTTGCAAATTGAACCTGTATACAATATATCTGTATTAATAATAACTATCAAATAAAATATACAGACTTATTTTCTCACATCAGACGTGTCATGAGACATAGAGAACGCTTATATATCTTACTCTACAGAAAGAATATATTTCGAAAAGTAATTATGTGCTTTTTAATAAGATTCTAATGCAAAAAACTAAAACAAGCTACAACTAAGCATTGCATAAATCTTCCTTAATATATAATGCACCTGGTTAGCAAAAGTAAGGGTGTGCATGTTATTGGTCACGTTAATGTGGAGCACATGATACTTATTCTGCTTGCACAGGTCATAAACTAATCCCATGAAACTAGTGGACGCTGTCTTTGGTACTCTGTTGTATATCACAACAACGTCCTCTAGATCATCCTCGATACTTCTTCGCGCCTCAGCGTGTTCGTTGTTATACCTAGCATCGATTCGCGCGACAGCATCATCTGGAAAGAGACTTTTGTTACTGCTGTTCAACTGCGAGCGAATCAAAGCTGACTACGTTCAAAGTTACATTTGAACACATACGGAGCGATCTGTAGCTCTCCTCCAGGTCGTTTAATCGCTGTCGCAGATAGACTATTACGATGACGAGAATCAGGATCAGTACCCATTGCGCGAATGGCAAGTTCCTCAGTATCATCTTACGTCGTCGCTCAAATCATACCTATCACCCGCGTCGGCCGCCCGCGAGCGTGCCGTGTTCGAAGCCGAACCGCGAGAGCTCGAAATGTATATACCAGGTGTCCACGCAGGGTATCCTTCCTTTCCCGTGTATCGGTCCTTTCTTTATAAAACGCTAATCTTTATACGCCAACGTTCGATCGTCGACACGTCGACAGCTGTTGAATTGTAACTGTAACTAGTATACTATAATGCAATAAGTACTTTATGCCGCGGCCATCGGCAAAATCGGGCAAAGCGAATGACTTTTAGGTTAGAAAATCACGCGAAAACATATTCTGCGATCACCCTCGAAACTTGGCTACGATTGGTATTCCTGCCATTCATTTAGCTTTCCGCATAATTACAAAAGTCGGTAACAATATCTTAAAATATAATAAAATAAATTATATAACCCGTATATACATATATATATATATGTATATTTTAGATTATGTATAATATGAACTATAAATGTACATTTTATATAATATACACAGCGAATGCAAAAAGTACAGTGTAAACGTAGCCATTATCCGGCGAGAAATGACTCATTAAATTGATGTCGATACAATTTCGACACCAATTCGACATGAATTCGACGGTCATTTCTTGCTGGGTAATTAACAATTTATTCATAAAAAATAAAATACTGTTTCTCAAAATTACATATATCAAAAAGATGTGCCTTAATTATAGAAAATATATCATCTCAAAAATAAGCGAAAGTTAAAGATTGTATTGTTTGGACGCTCAAAAAGTATTCGTACAGTCGAAAAATTTAGCTTCTAATTTTGGAATACATCCGAAGCTCATTTGTTTTGTTAGAACAGAATGTATTCATTGTATACAATTGTTAATTAATGTTTATTTTCTACAAATAAGGCTTTTTTTTATAAAAAGTTTTCTTGTAAGAGGTACTTTTTGCAATCACTGTATATGTATATGCAAGGGGTTCCATTTTAATAAAAACTGAAATATCTTGAAAACGAAGCAATTGATACAACTTCAAATAAAAGTTATATCAATTTAAAAAAAATCAATTTTATATATTCCCTTTCAAACTTTTGTCTGAACTAGGTACTTTTGTGTCAATCGCTTCGTTTTCATCATATACACTGTTTTTATTAAAATGAGACGCTCTATATATATATATATATATAAGTGCAAAAAAATATTTGTATAAGAAAAATATCTTTAAAAATCTTATTTTCAGAAAACATTAATTAGCTATTTTTATTAATAAGATTGGTATAACATAGGCCAGAGGCCTAACGTAAGAGGAAGAAGAAACTATTTTTATTAATGCTGAATATACTTATTTGTTAACAAATTGCTAAGTAATTTATTTATTTTCTACAATTCTTTTTTTTTTATAAAGCCCCTCCAAGTACGAATACTTTTTGCATTCGCTGTATATATGTGTATGTCATAATATATAATTGGTAATTATTTTATAGGAGACAATGATTGAAGTAACAACATTAAGAATATTAATGTATACATTTTATAATGAACTTTAGGGTAAAAAAGGTTTGAGTCTAGTACATGATCGTGATTAATAATTCCTATAAATACATTGTCGCAGATTTGTTCTTTTTTTAGCACAATATATATATCACAAATCTCATTATCAATTTATTAAATAGTTCATATGATATCTATATAATAATTATTCATAAGTAGGTATACATTAATTACACATATTAATTGTGATTTATATACATTTTTGTGCACTAGAGCGGTGTTACGACATCGTGCATTGCGTACCTCCATGTCCATGCCCTCGCTACCTCCTCAAACTTTTCACGATCGCTCATATACATTTCTCCTAATTCTGGTTCCATACACACCTATTAATAACAGTATCATGTTAATAATAATATATCAACATTAATTTAAATATATTATTACTAGTCTTGATAAGTATATAAACATACATCAATATATAGCATCAATTTTTAGATTAATTTTAATATTAAAATTTTTTGTCATATATAAATTGAAATAAATTAAATAAAATATTTAAAATATTTTTATCGAACAGATTGATTCTGATTTCAAAATAATATACTTACTTGGCAGTACGGATCCGTAAGCAGACTCTGTACACTAATAAGAACTTTAGATATTGTGAGAGCTAGCGACCAATTATGATGTATCGAATCAATACCAACGTCTCCGTGTCTTGATACGTTTGGGTGAAGTATTTTTGTTAGAAATCTCACTATGGGTGGGCACATGGGATAACTATAAGAAATGTACATGTTACATAGAACATTGATAATATAATCGCAAAGCGTGAATTATCGTATTTTTCTCATGTCCATGAATTCAGAATTTCGTAATAAATAATTTAAAAATAAAGTTCTAATTTTTATATTATAATTTATTGAAGTCTTTTAATTTTTAAGATATTTTTACAATTGAATTAAAACAATTTTAACAATTTTGTAATAGAAAAAAGAATCCTATATGTATGTAAAGTATATAGTAAGTTTTCTTTAATATATACCTGAATGGGACTTGTAGATACAGATAAAATAATCCTCCTTCATATGGACTTCCTACTGGTCCTGTGATGGTGGCTTGCCAATGACAACACATATGATCAAGAGGCATCGCCTCAATACCTTCAGGTGGATCGATCCTTAAGCTTTTGAGTTCGCTGCGTAACCTATTCCTTCGCCAAGAATTTTCCTCCATCCTGGCAGGTCTCGATCGTAGGGAGGTCTGCGCCAAGCACGTCCGACATGGAGCTGAAGAGGCCAGATGGTCATATACCTTGTACCAATTTTTAATGCAACCAATGGGCTTGTACAAAGGCCAGCGTAATTTCACGTGCTGCTTCCATTGCAACTGTGTGACGTGTGTCGATAGTAGGCCGCACCATCGTCGACAAACATTTGCTGCCGACCATAAGCTGATGTCATCAAGATGTGAGAAGATGGCGAGCAGCACTTCAGGAGGCAATCTTTCTACCAAACCTGGCTCGTTGATGGGTTCATGTTCGATGTGTTTGTGATTCGATAGTATCTCCAATCGTTCCGATAGATTATAAGGTCGCGACGGCTCACCTACGTCTTCGTATACTCTATAGTTCCAATGATATTGCCCAGGTTCATTGTTCTGACCATCGTGACCTAGCGCAAACATCTCTGGCATATTCCGCAAATTTTCCTCTACTCTATCCTGTGCGTTTTGATCATTTCTGTTGGCACAATTCTGATGACAGTCAACTCTTGTTCGGCAGACCATACTCTGAAGGTCGAGGTTCACATCGCGCGATGCTGAAGCGTTTCGCGCGGATCCTACTACGCATATGTCAACGGAATTGCTATTTGAATTGCTTTGGTGCACGTGATAATTGCATTGAGGCGTCACGTTTTGATACTGTGGATGACATCTGCGTGAAATGTTTGCATTATGATTGAGTGGATTCTGTTGTGCGTTTGGGATATTAGGATTGACACTCTGCGGAGAATTCTGCTGTTGTTGACTAGTTCTTCTCTCGTGATTATAATATAGATCGGTTGGCTCGTCATTTCCTGAATCTTCATCATCTGTTTTCTGTTTTGAGAAAGCATACACATATATAAGACTAACATCATACATAAATAACAATCCCTTAAATGATATGCCTGGAAAAGTTTGACAAAATCTGTTATGCTGATATACATCCTGGGACAGTTCAGTACTGAGCTTCATGTTCAATGTATTTTATAACCTAGAAGATCCTTATCTATTCCTAACAAGTTACAAGTAGCTTATAGATTTTTATGGAAAATGTTACTGTCTACTTTAGATCGGTATTCATAGTCTGTTCTTATTTTAAGATTGTCTTTCTTAAGATGCAAATATGGTTCTGTGATTGGCTTATGATATCTCAAGACTGTATTTAAAAGTCTTAAATATAAGAACTAACCTTGAATATGAATCTTACAGTGTATTTTGGTTATTTTTAATGCAAAGAAGTTAGTAAATCATATATTTTAATAAATAATTTACATTAATTACTGATACTAATTATTTGTTAACATTTAAAAATAATGTATTGTTTATATATGTGTATATATATACAGGGTGTTTCCAAATTAAATGGCAAAACTTCGGGAGCGTGTAGAGGAGTAAAAAACTAAGAAAAAAAGTCCTATAGACATATGCTCCTTTTTGCTTTGTTTCGCAGGAAATCACGAAAAAAGAAAAAAATATATTTAATTTATTATTTTAATTATTTTATTTATAAACTTTTTAATGAAGATTTTGTTCGAAATGTGCACCTCTTGCAGCAATACAAGCATTGCATCTGTCAAACACGGCTCTTGTAGCAGCCAGGCACTGTTCTTGCGATATTCTGTTCGCTGCAGCTACGATACGATTTCTCAAATGTTGCTCT
>NW_017257764.1:706235-715162 GCF_001594055.1 Mycetomoellerius zeteki
ATATATATATATATTAAATAAGTTATCAAATTCAGATTGTATGATATTGTACCTCACTGAAGATTGGCATCTGGAGCAGATCAACATCGTTAGGAAATACAAATGCATGACATGTTGCACAGACCGGTTCCTCGAAACATGGTCCATAATATCCATTACAAATATAACATGCAGTTGTCTACAAATTAAAAAAACTTACATATGAATACAAAATTTAATATATAAATTTTTATTAAAATATAATAAAAAAAAAAGAAAATTATGAAATGACACAAAAGTTTTAAGTTTAGTCAATCCATTATTGACAAATATGTATTTACTTATAACAATCAAATTATAAAAGGACGATGGTTGCGCCTTAACAGTTAATCAAGTCATTTATTAAGTCAATAAATTTCTCGTACAGGGAAATAATTTATATGACAATAGAAATAAATGCGTTCGATATCTTTTTCTTTGCTACAAAACCGCGACATTCGATTATCAAAATGTGCGTTGACGCGAAAATATTGGTGAAATACGGTGATATAATCGAAAGAAAAAGAGAGGAAGATAGAGCGGAAATTGGCTTACCGAGAATTGAAATTCGGGACAGGGGACGTATTCGATCGACTCGACAAAATCGTCTTCCAGATTTAGACTGAGACTCAAGTCACCATTCTCGCTTATCTTCTCGCTGTTACCGTTCTGTGTGCAATCAACAATCTTATCACCTGCCATTTTGTAACAATCATTCGCGAACGTATGTATGTGCATATACCATGCGGGCGGTGCAATTCTCTCAGTGCTGCCAAATCAGCAATGAGAAAGTTACCAGATTTTTCAATAGAAATAGGGCGCTTTTTCTCTATTTTAAAATTGATGGCTCTCCTGCACATTCGACGCTGAAACGCTTACCGCGCGGCAAAATACGACGCGGTAGCCAATAAACTTTTAACATGTTCATTGGTTACCGCGTCGCATTTTGCCGCGCGGCAAGCGTTTCCGCGTCCAGTGTGCAGGAGTCATGAACAAGTCAACACTTTCGTGCACCAGAGAGAAACAGAAACCTGAGAGAAGACATGAGGGCCTTTTTCCTGCAACCGCAAAATGTGATGCGTAGCCAATAAGCTTAGGCCGGAACCAGACTACGTATTGAAGATTGAGGTTGAAGATTGAAGATTGAAATTTGACCAATAAGAACAAAGAAATTTTAGCTTCTTTCATTTCGATTGGTCAAATTTGAATTTTTCAATCTTCAATCTCAATCTTCAATGCATAGTCTGATTCCGGCCTTACAGCTCCTAACATGTTCATTGGTTAGTTCGTCGCATTTTGCCGCGCGGCGCGGCAAGCGTTCCCGCGTTCAGTGTACAAAAGCCATAAGCTTATTGGCTACCGCTTCGCATTTTGCCGCGCCATTCCGACTTCCACGTCCAGCAGCGTCCAGTGTGCAGGAGCTATAAAGACTGAGTTGTTCCACTTTTCGGTAAATTTCAACTCACTGTCTTATTTTCTTACTCTCTTATGCTCTTATTCGTTTGTTTATCCAGTAAGTAATTATCACAGACTTCTATAACTAGACTCAATGTAATAGAAAGAGATGAACCTGATTTCACGCCCCGCGCTGCCATTTCAGAGCGCGTCCCATTTAACGTTCGCAATGCTCGCGAGAATCATTTCAGTCTTGTTTAATATTTGAAAACGATAAGGATGAAATGATGCTTGCGACTCTTGCGAGCGTTGAAACACGCCCTCAGTTCATATATGCGTATGTATGCGTCCTGTCTGTGAGTGAACCCAAAATGGCGCTGCTCAGCGCCGCGCTGTCTTAAAACACGGACGCGAAGTCGGTAGTCTGCTTATATAAGTCTGTGGTAATTACGATATAATTTATTCGAAGATGGATATAATAATTTTTAAAAGAGAATTAAAATTACTATTACTTGGGTTAGAATAGGAAGATGTTCAACGAGAAAACAAACGAAACGTAACATCTATATATAGCTAAAATATTTTTCTCAATTATTGGACAATTTCTTTCCAAATTCAATTTGGCAAATATATGAAGATGATTCGCCATATCATTATTATTTTGCTGAAGTACTACGCCGAAATTAATTGCGTAAACAGTTATCAATATTTTAGAAAAGATCAAAGTGTCTGTACCTATTTTTGTTATAAATATAATAACCTGTATAATTGCAGATTACAAATTTTATGCAAGATTTTGTCATATAATTTTATAAACGTTGTCCTATTGGGAAAGATCTTGACCAATGTTCAGAATATTCAAATACTTTTTGTATATAAAGCATAATATGCAATTGAAAGAGATTGCATAATCGCTTGAATATTCTTTAGCAATTCTTCGCAGAATAAAAATATTGCCAATAGGAAATAGAGGTCATTGTTGGACAATCGAAGTTGGATCTTTGGTGCGCTTAAATAATTCGATGTAAATTTATATATGTATACTACGTATCTCAAATTTTGTCAAACTGCGCACCAAATTGATTTTTTGGTCTTGAAACGCTGTACCGACAGAACTACTGTAGTATTATCACAAATTAAATTACCCAGTAATTTAATAATTTAATGCTTTTATATGTTTATCTAATATATGTTTATCTAATATATGTTTATCTAATATATGTTTATCAGCATTATTAAGATCTTTCTAAGATGCCTATGAGCATCAAATTATTAAATTGCTAGGCAATTTAATTTAATGTGATAATACTACAGTAGTTCTGTCGGTAAATCCGAAAAATCAATTCGGCGTGCAGTTTGGCAGAATTCGCGATATGTAGTATATAAATTTATACCGAATTATTTAAGCACCTGCAAAGATCCACATAAACGGTCTAATAAGATTATTATTGTTTAAAAATATATTGCGTTGAGTTATGAAACGTCCGTCATGACACTAGAATTTAAGATAATGAAGATTATCTCGACGTTGTTCGTAGTTCGGTCTGAAGATAAAGGTCTTTGTAATTTCAACAATAATTGTAGTAGCACTTATGTGTATTAAAAGAATCGATTTACTAGAAAAATAATAAGTCTTGCAATTAAAAAAAAACAGCAATTAATTTACAATTAAATAAGGATAGAATGAAGACTAAATATATATAATTTATAATTTCAAAGTAGTATCATAATACCATTTTAAGTTTGCTTATATTTAGAGATTCAATCGTTTTTTAAAAAATAAAGACTAAAAAATAAATTGCTAATATAGTTAAAATAAAAGTAAAAGAAAAAGAACTAGGAAAGTAAAAGTAAAAGATTAAGAAGGTGACATGCTTGCGTTTTATTTCTTATTATATACAAAATACACAGATTTTTTTTAGAAAGCATAGCTGTAGCTAACTTGTATATTTTATTTTTAATTATTGTTAATAAGTAGAGAGCCTTCATACGTATAACGCATCTGTATTATAATTACCAAGGCGGTCACAATTGACTTATAGAACTGAAAAATGCTTTTATTGTATAATAAAGTTAATGAGTTAATGAGAACAATTTTGTTAAACTGCATTAATTGTGAAAAAAGTTTTGAATATGTAAAGTAATAATAAAAAATATATATAATGCAGTTAACCGAAAAATTTCTTGAATATTTGTGACTAGACATATTTATAAAGTTTCCGGAAGACTGAATATATTTGAGTTGTATTTATATTATTGAGTCGTATTTATATATATTGAGTTACTTTTACTAAATGTAGGTACGTACCCGACGAACAAAATCATAACCAAAGTTGAAAAATCCCATGCCAAATTTTATCTCCCTCTGTTTTATTTGTAGTATGAATTGTAGAACCTAATTTAAATAAACAATTGAATGAAGAGTAAAGTTAGATACGAATAACTATAGATAGTTAAAATTCTATTTGAAATTATGTAGTAATTATTTACTTGCTCACGTAGGTCTTCATCAAGATTATTATTAGATAATTTGTAAAGAATTGTTATTGTCTCATTTGCCTGAAATTATATTAATATATTAAAGTTTGCAGTTAATAAATTAAAGCTTGGAGTTAAATTGAAAGTTTCATTCAAAAGGAATAAGATCAAGTAACTTAAAAAAATAAATAAATTATTAACATGTATTAATATGTTTCATTATTGCCAAATTGTTAATTTTTTTTGCTTATTATTACTTAAAGCTTATAATTTATCTTTACCTTATAATAGACAGTTTGACAGATATGGTTTAAAGTTAGAATCATGATGCTATATACGATGCCCCAAATATAAACAAATATACTATCTAAAAGTTGTTCGAACATTCTTTTATTTTTATTTATATATATTGTATAAATTTCGCGACATAGCTCTACAATAAATGCAAAGTAAGATGTCATTTGTAGTGACATTTGTATATTGAATATTTTGTTCAGCTCGCGTGATATGAGGCACAATTGTAGGTGAACATGCCTGTAATTAAACCGTAATAGTTATAATTAAACGAAACACACAAAGACATGTATAAGATATATATAGTTTAATGTTTTAGTATAGATTAGAAATGTAGATTAGAAATCGATTAAACTTTAATTACAATTTGCAGTTTGCGTATCTCACATATAAATTGAAATTAAAATAATATTTATACATATACAGGATGTTTTATTTTAGTTGATATGGTCTGTAATAAAATTACTTTTCATTAAGTACTATAATGAAGTTTTTTGTTTCGTTAATTACTTTAAAAAGTACTTTGAAAAATTTTCAAAATCACAAGAATATGCAATAAAAAATAGGAGTTTCCATTTAAAAGTTTTAAAATAATTTTTATGTGATTTTAACAATACTATCCAAGGAAACACTAATATTGCTGTGCCATTTACTCTACATAACTCTACATAACTTTATTCTAAAACATCGATGTTTCATTATATATGTTTCATATAAAACATGTGTCACTATAACTTTTATATAAAACATTTTTCTTGAAAGTGCTTTATTTTCAAGATAATCGACTGTATCAATTCAAATGAAACATCCTATATATGTATATATATATTTAAAAATTACATTGCAATCCACATATATTTTTTGCATTCCTTAGCTTCTGTTCTCCGCTGATTGACTAATAATCTGTTTTGTCTTTTGGTACAATCTGCATCGTCTTTTAACAGATCAAAGTAAAACACATGAATGTTTTTATTGACTTGTTGGAACCTGGAGCTTGTGTATCTGAGAATTTAATTGGAAGATATCTAACTATATCTTAGATTAAAATTAATATGTTACTATATTTTATTATTAATAATTATATTTTATTATTAATAAATAATGATATATATATAATAAAATATAAAAATAATATATATTTTATTATTAATAAATAATGAAATAACATAAAATTAGAATTTTGTTTTTCTTATTTTAATATATTATATAAAACTAAAATAAGGGGATTAAAAATTGAAAGCGAATCTTATACCAGACATGAAAAAAGTTCATATAAACATATATACGCAAACCCTGCACTGTTATTGAGATATAGTTAAAAATGTTTATTAATAGCTCACAATTCGACGTGTTCGTGCACATATTGAATCAAATAGGAGATACCTACTTGGAACATTTGTTGTGATTAAAAATTAAAAATTTATAGTATTAAATAATAAATATTACTTTTTCATTTTCCATTAATAAACATTTATTTGAGCTATATCTCATCGAAACAGTGGATTTGCGGATATGTTTATATAAACTTTCTTTCATGTTTTGTAGTGTGATCTCGTTCCTCCTGAACCTTATCCTCGAAGTTTATTCCTTTATTTTAGATACATCCTGTATATATGTTTTTAGCATACAGAATATAATTTTATTATTTTTCAAACAGAATATTTTTATTTTTAATATTATTTTATCATTTAGGATATTTTACAATGCATTCTTTACAATAACAATGCTATTGATAAAATTTTATTTTATATCTTATGAACAATCTCAAAACATTTAAGAAATTTTAAAAATCCTTTAAGTCCTTTTTACAGATTATAAATATTTTGGCGTACATTGTTTATGAAAAATTCTATACACATAATTTTAAAAAGCAAATAATAAATAAATTATAAATAAATGTATATATACATATTAATATATATATATTTTTTTTATATTATACCGACCCCAGCATAGTTCCCCAAGTCAAAGCACTTAATGTATTGACATGAAGCAAATAATTTCCCAAAAATGGAACACACATACGAGTGATGCTGAAATATTTGTAATTCAACCAAAAACTATCGGATGCATTCATGAACAAAGATAATACAATCCATCCGGTTATCATTCGAATTATCCAATTATGCAACCATTGATATTTCTTTGCCGTTCCAAGCGCTTCCAATGTGTCATCCACTATAGAAAGTTTACGTAAGCATATTTTTAATTCCTTTAAAAAAACATATTAATTTATTACGCGATATAAAGAGGAATTTATAATTCTATATGTCAATAGAAATTAAATTATTATCAGTATGTGTATAGAGAATGTGTGTGATAGTAAAAAGAAGTTATTAAAATATAATTAGGATTTGAAGTATAAGATTTAAAAAATTATAATGTATCTGAGCTGAATAAGGCTCACTTTAAAATGTGTTACTTAAAAAAACGCGCTCTACGCATAGGGTAGGTTACTACAGAATGCCATTTTGCAATATGAGTGCAAAAAGTAATTTCCGACGTATTTTTGCGTACTAAATATGAATTTGGTTGTATAAAAGTTGGCTATCACGTCACCATTTTGAGAAAAATACTGCCAAAGAGGTAAAAAACGAAGATTTTAAGCTGATTTTTAAAACGTAATACCGGCAGCTAGTTTTTTTGTTTAAATTAATTTCATTAATGTATTAATCATATACATCAAAGTATTAACTTTCAGCTTTAAAATACATCTTGGTTCATTTTGATATGATTTATTTTCGAGATACAGCAGTTTGAAGATATAGATAATTCTTTTCTCATGTAATAGTATCCAATAAATAAATAATATTATTTTAAAGAAAATTAATATTTTTAAACATTTTGAAATGTTTATTCTCTATCATTCTTTAATATAATACTGATTACGATTATTTGTAATAGCTTTATATTAGCTTTATATTAGCTTTATATTCAATATCACAATTTCCCCTTACACTGTCACAAATGACTCTATATTAGGGAATTAAAACCGGCAGCAACATATTTGATTAATGCAATATAAACTTGTGATGAAGTTTGGTATTATAATCATTTTTATAATAATTTATTCCCAAGTTTACCAAGTGCACATTATTTTATAGTTTATTATAATATATTATATTTTAATATTATTCAATTTTTTAGCTATGGAAATATAGAATAAATAAATGGATTTTTTTGGCAATGAGTATATTTTTTTTAGGAACAATGAACTCTTATCAAATAAGGCTTACTTATGTGATTATTGCTATATATATATATATATATATATGGCCTGTTATTTGTTTATTATGTGTGGGATTTACGTCAGAGAATAACGATTTTCAATGCTGCTCTAACTTTTAAAAAGTTAAAATAAATTTTTTCAAATTACTAGAAATTTCCAAAGATTAAAAAATTAATTACAGGCCAAATTAAAGATAATTGTGATATTTAAGAGGGGAGTAAGTCCTAAGGGATTTCCTTTTTATAATTAATAATTTTAAAACTAATTCTTAGAACTAGGAATGGATAATTGAACCAAGTTAAAATTAAACTATGTATTATACATTGATAGAAGTGGCATAAAAATCAGAAAAATATGAAAAGCGAGTTGAACCAAGGTTAAAATTAATTTACATTGTAGAAACGGACATCAATGAAGCAAACTTTGTTTAACGACTAAATGAAGATAAAAAAATGTAAAAAATTAAAAAAGATTAGAGATTTGGAGTATCTTTAAAAACTCTTACCTTAAAACGGAATATACCAACAAGCATCGTCACAATCGCAGTGATCATTATTATTACATTAGGCCAAGATATGTATAGATATGGAGTATAACTATTATAAACTAGATAATAGAAGAAATACGTAAAAAGGGTCCATGTGATCGAGAAATACAAATAAGTGAAATATGGTCTAGGTTGTCCAAGAGGATATTCGAACAAGCCTAAACCGCAGAATGAGCCGATGATCAATAACGGCGCCAATGCTGTCTGAATTGTTTTCGTCATGGCTACTGACTAAATTTAAATCATATCTTGCTGCATGGGACACAAATGCGTTTCAATATTTTCCGCAAGAATTTCAGAAACAATTCTCTTTTCTTTAGATCCTTTAGGAAACTTTGCAAGAATTACACTGTAAGATATATTAAATTGAAAGTGCTATTTGACCAGCAGTATTGAGCGACAGAATAAACACATATAGATAATCTAGATTAGATTACTTTTTCCTTGCGGAATTATTATTTATACATATGTGATTATCATAAGGCATAAATGGTCATAAATAATGGATTCTTGCGATATCGTGTTTTTATATTAAGTTCAAATCTATTTAATCATTACTTTTTATTTGCATGACATAAAAGTAAAGCTTGATAATATATTATACATTCTTTAAATAAAGATAAATGCAAACATTTTTTTTAAATCATGAAAAAATTTGGACTAAATAGAATAATATATATGAATAGCATTCATATATATTAAATATGAAATTTCTCTTTTTTTATTCATCTCTAGTTCATTCCATTGACTCTAATCTTATAGATCGTAATAAGAGATTCAGCCTTTTTATTTGCTCCGAATTTATTTCGTAATAGTGATGAATTGATGTGTGTTTGATGTACATTTCTAAACGTTTACTGATAATTGCATAGTAATAAAAATATATAAGAGCTGTATATTACATTTTTCAGATGATATTTTCCCTCTCACGGGTACACCTTGACGTGGTGAGAGGGCTCAGTACCC
>NW_017257764.1:716646-717247 GCF_001594055.1 Mycetomoellerius zeteki
ATTTTATATCTAATTAAATAATAGATATAAAATTCGATGACTATAAAAATTATATTTCCAAATTTGCATGATTATTTTCCAGAAAACTCTGTATACGTTCACATACTTACTAATTATTTTTTTAAATAATGATTATTTCTTTACTCTATTTTAATTTGGATTTCATTTTTTATTTGTTACAGAATCATCGTAGCGACGTTGCAGATATAACTCCACCGTTGCACATCGGTCGGTAAGTGATGAATTAACATTTTTATTGGGGTAACGGATGTGTGATTATTTTATTAGTATTTTATGTACATACCTAAATATATGTATGCGTAGATTTCATAACAATATGCGGATAATTATATGTATAGCATTCCATACATCCGTTGCCTTAAAATGGATAAGTTAGAACAGATTAGGCTATAAATTTAATCCTGGATGCCTTCTTATTATTGAATATATATTGTGCACGTATGAAGATATTTTCAAATGCACACACTATATACAATAGACGAATTTTTCGAAAAATTGAGAATACCGATATAATAGAATATTATTTATTAACAATTATGAACTGATTGTTCAATAATGTTTGTTGTTTGGTCAATTTTAG
>NW_017257765.1:0-464 GCF_001594055.1 Mycetomoellerius zeteki
ATTTGCTGTTCCGTCGATTCTGTTAATTTTGATAACATTTTGAATGTTTAATAGAACATTATTTGAACTGGAGAATTATTTACTCATTAGCGAATTAATATTTAATTTCGGAGACAATAATCCATTAGACTTACAATTTCATGTTGTCGGAATGTCCGCATCAGATGTCGGAGCCTAATAAGATAGTGATGTTCATTATTCGAATAAAAGAACGCGCACAGACTGTAAGATTTTTATGAAGCGGAAACTATTTACCGAAAGCCGTATGAAGCTTTGTATATATGACAAAATAATGACAAAAGAATGAGTGACAAAACTGCAGACTGTCAAGTACAACTGACAAATATAAGACAAGATATGACAAATACGAGACGAATAAATGACTGACAAAAATAAGAGTAGAGATGACAAATGTAAGACAAATAAATGACTGATAAAAATAAGAGATCGAGTCTCGCGGTTTA
>NW_017257766.1:0-511 GCF_001594055.1 Mycetomoellerius zeteki
CATTGTCGCTAACACGGACGATTACGATCAACCTGGTCAGCACTGGGTCACCTTCTACGTCGATGAACACGGTACAGGAACGTACTTCGATAGCTACGGATTGCCGCGGTTGGACTCAAGATTCCTCTTACGTCTTCGCCGAAACTCCACCACGTATCGCTGGAATACGACGACGCTACAAGGAATGCTTTCTCAAACCTGCGGACAATACTGCTGTGTATTTCTATATTTTATGTGTAATGGTTATAATCTTAGCCAGTTTCTTAGTCTGTTTACCTCTGATTATAAACACAATGATCGATTGATCCTACAATTATTTCATAAAATTTTTCTTCATTGTAAACGAAAATTAACGAATTGTTATTCTGTATGCTGTCATGTTCAATCGTGTACTCTTTTTAAAAAAAAGTAAAATACCTATTTCATGTAATACCTTTTTAAAAAATAAATAAACGTTTTTGTCATATAAATTTCGTCTGTTCCTTACTCTTCCTAACCTCGTCCCCATTTA
>NW_017257766.1:1044-14793 GCF_001594055.1 Mycetomoellerius zeteki
ATAGAGTGGAGGGGGTTTGTTGTGACGCTCCATGGCTGCCCACATACTACTTACGTTTCTCAACATATAGTTTTAATTGTTTGCAAATTGCACCTTTTTGTTTTATATGTAAATATATTATTTGCGGACTGACAGTCGCGAATGCTCCTAAAGATACTTATCTAATATTATTAGATTATTCATTATTTAAATTATTCATCTTTCATTAATGACCGCATTAATTAAATTATTCGTTTTCCATTAAAACGAACAAAAAGAAAAAAGAGAAACAGAAGGAGCACAAGTAAAATAATTTTCTCATTATATACGACGAATTGGCGGATGAATAAAAATGAAGTGGGTTTTTCTGTAGCTGATATATTCAGCAAAAATTTTATTGAATTCTTCTTTTATAATTTTCTCCGTTTTGCAGTTTTTTTAATTTCATAATTCTCGAAATTACATGTACATATAAGCGGTATTAAATCATATATGCTTTGAAATCTTTTCATAGAGATTCTATCCATTTGGGTAAAACGTGTCGACAACTCAACCAAATAAAATTTTCAATAAGCGTGTTTTCAAGCTCGCATCTTCAATACGATAAACGGGGATGAAATTTTGTCAAATCAGGCATGTATATTGGTCAAAAATAGATAGTAACTCGAATGTATTGCAAGATAGCAATCGTGGATTATACTATTTACTATCATATATTTCATTATATAGTTTTAATAACATCATTTTTAGACCGTGTATGTGAGAGACACAACCGATAAATTAGAGCCCTATACGTCGAAGCTAGATCTTAAAATGTTTTAAATAATTCAATCTTGAATCACTAAATATTATATATATGTACTTGACATACATACCACAATTGTAATCTTACGGACTGTGCACCGAAATATTTCCGGACTAGACACAATTAAACCACTGTATTAATTTCGCGAATTAAATTAAATTTTAATAATTTCGATGCTCAATCAGGCATCATATTAGCAAGATGTTAATGTGCTGAAAAACTGTAAATAAATTTATTGCGAAAAATATTACTTCTGCTGAGAGTCGAACCCGGATCTTTTGTATTCCGTACGAACGTCCTAAGCCATTAGACTACCGAGGCAATTAGACATTGATATTAGACTTATGAACCTGTTCATAATAGACTAAATAGATGATACATCCTATTAAAAAAAATTCATATCTAACGAACCAATAATAGTCTCGGGAATTTGTAAGATTAGGACAGCTCAATATTGTTTATTTTACGAATATTGACATGCAAAAAAGATATCCTATCTCAATGCAGATTAAGAATTTTATGAAATTTAGGAAAAAAACGTAAGAAATAAGAAATAATGATTTACATGCTTATTTAATTTGATAAATTTCCGAACACTGCAGATAATATAAGCATTCAGATTTCAGCAACGGATTGTACTAGTAGTATCATCTGTTGTGAAAAAATGCATCTGTCTTCGCAACATCTCAGTATGTTGCTGGGTTTAAACTATATTTATTTCGGGATCATAACATCCAATTCTACATAGTCTTTCTTGATAGATCAATTTAACAACTATTTAAACCACGCCGTTTTGCATTCTTAATTTTTGAAATGTGAAAAAAAATCATTGTGACACACACCTTCAAATAACTAAAGCGAGGCGAAGGAATGTCACTTCAGTCGGGAGACAGACAGAAAGACGGAAAGCGTTAGGTAGGTAGAGAGCTTTTGTAAAGTGAAGATGCGCCCAACTTTGCAAACTCTTCTTCAACAGACATGAAAGTGGCAAGTTTGACCAATTAGCATCTGACGCTCTTTGATCTCCGTCGTACAGAACACTTATGCTATTGATTAATCAATGTCTGTGCTTCCTGCAGATCCGCTGTCGACACAGATTCCCGTAGTTTCTCTTTTTAATACTTCCGCCCTAATATCGAACACGCCGCCCGCCTTGAAAGGATCATCTTTCAAAATTAAGCCTAATTTAGGAGTGAGCCGGCTCAGCGAACGTGAAGTACTAGTAATGAACACGCATAAGGGGACGATCGCAACCATAAGCAATCCGATCAACGGAAATTGCGATCGCAGTTAAAACAGGTAACAATATCTGGAACAAAAATGCGATTATGAACGATTCACATGAAGATGCGCATAGCTAAAAACTAATCAAAATTGCCAGCTTAGTCAGCGGCCGCGTAAACGAGCCCTTGGCGGTTTGGACCGTGGCCGAACGGATCACGCCGTCGGATCCTAAATGGATTTCTCGCACGCGTCCCAAGATCCATTGTAGGGGCGCTATGTTTGGCTGTCTCAGGAGGACGAGCTGATTAGGCAGCAGCTACGCGCCTTTGCTGGCCTTCCACTTTGAACGTTGTTGCAATGACTGTAAATATTCGGTGCTCCAGCGGCGCCAGAAGTGCTACCGAATCTGCTCGATTCTCTGCCGACGGAGCAATCGGTTTTCTGGAATGTCGTCCAGATCCCTGGAAGGAAAGCTGTTTAGTGCAGTGCCGATCAGAAAATGTCCCGGTGTTAAGTGTGACATGTCGTTTGGATCCGAGCTTAGAGCCGTGATAGGTCTCGAATTAAGAATTGCTTCTATCTCGCAAAGGAGAGTTTGTAGCTTCTCGAATGTTAAGTGAGCTCCACCGAGTGGTATCGATAACTCGAGTCATACGTAATTTCGCGGACTTAACCGCAGCCTCCCACAATCCGCCGAAATGAAGAGCATTTAGCGAGATGAAGCTCCAAGAGATTTGTTGCTCATGTATAGACTGATTAATCTGACCCTGTGTTTGGGCTTGAACGTAAAATTCGTGCAATTCTTGCTTATTAGCGCCTACAAAGTTAGTCCCGTTATCCGAAAACATGTAAACTGGTTTGTCCCTGCTTGAGACGAAGCGCTTAAACGTGCCCAAGAAGGCATCGGTAGTCAGGTCACTCACCACCTCTATATGCACCGCCCTGGTAACAAAACAAACGAATATAGCTATGTATACCTTGTGATTTTTTGGCGTTTCATCTTTTTCCCTCTCTTATGACAACCGGGCCGGCGTAATCAACTCCGCAGCGCGAGAAGGGGCGTGATACCGTGGTGCGGCTGGCCGGGAGTGAAGCCATTATGACTTGCGAGTGGGTTGACCTTGAAGCAAATTATGCATTTCTGTATAATTTTGCGCGTATTCGAGCGTAGAGACAATGGCCAAAACGTCTGCCGGATGGCGGCCATGGTAGTCTGCGAACCCGCGTGTAGATTACGAGTGTGTTCCCGAACTATCACGAGTCGAGTCAAATCATGGCTGCAGGGAAGCAGGATGGGATGACGGGAGTCGAAGGGAAGCTGAGAGTTTCGCAATCTGCCCCCCACCCTTATTAAACCTCGTCCATGAATGGCGAGAGGGACAGCAACCTACTTGAATACCGGACAGCTTCTCCCTTGAGTAGGGACTCATGCTCAAAGAGAAACTCTTGTCTTTGCACATCCTTGTAAACGAGTTTCAAGGCATGTGAAAATTTGTCGGGAGAAATGAATTCGGTTGGCATCGCGGGGCGGCGAACTTTAGAAAGCCACAAACAGTACGCTACTATTATCCGACATATCTTGTTCAGATTAGCAAACCTGCTTAGGAGATCGTTGATGAGGAAGGTATCGGTCTGCACGATGGCAGCGATTGCCATTTTCCGTAGCTCGGGAAGACCCTCCCCTAATCGCGTGAATGTACCCGTGGGCCAAAGGCTATCGTCTGTTTGTAAGAAAGACGGCCTGTGCCACAGGCTTAAATTGGTTAGTTCGCGGGAGCTTAGCGAGAGAATGTCGGCCGGGTTCTCAGACGAGGCCACGTGACGCCAATCCTTACTCTCGGTGAGGCGTTGGATCTCGCCAACCCTATTGGCCATGAAGATGGACCACCTTCTGGAAGATGAAAATATCCAATTTAAAGTAATTGTTGAGTCCGACCAAAGGATTTTAGGAAGATGAGAAAGGCCCAACGAATTGTGAACTTTCGTGATTAACCGGGCTAGAAGCAATGCTGCCGAGAGCTTCGGCAGCGTTGTGGCCTTGAGAGGGGCAACCCGAGATTTTGAACAGAGTATTGTAGATTAGAATGAAATTCACCCGGGCTTACCTTAGTGCGAATGTACACACAGGCACCATACGCGTTTTGAGCGTCACAAAACCACAGTTCATCTGAACAAAGCGTAAGTCGCACTTGAGTCTTACTCCCCGCGGCATTTGTAGTTGATTTAAATCGAATAGTTGTGATCTAAATTTTAACCATCGCGTGTGAATGCGTTGCGGGATTGACTCGTCCCAATGAACGCCGGATTGCTAAAGCTCTTGCATAATGAGCTTGGCGACGACGGTCATGGAGCCCAAGAGTCCCAAGGGATCGAAGCACCTAGCCGTTTCTGATAGTATCGCCCGCTTCGTCGGAGCGCTGCAGGTGGGATCCAATTCGCAAGAAAAGTGGAAGATATCCTGCGATGGATTCCATTTAATGCCTAAAATAGAAGAGTTATCATTATTTAAGATTATTAATTCGTCACCATGCTCACGTAAGGGCTCCAGCAGCTGCGGACAGTTAGATGCCCATTTGCTGCTCGAATCCTGCCTGCAGGATCATTCAAGCTCAGCAAATGGGCATCTAATTGTCCGCAGCTGCTGGAGCCCTTACCCTGACGAAAATGAGAAGTTTCATAAATGTTTGTTTAACGTTTACATGAGCGTTTGCGGAAGTTTGTTGAGAATTTAGAAATGGCCATTAGAGTGTTCATAAAACAGAAATTGCACCGTTGCAACATTTGGAATGCATTTGTATACGGCATTTTGAAGCGTTTACTGACAGTTGTTTAAAATGTTTATAGGTTTTGTATATAGCGTTTAGTAGACTTTGCTCCACCTCGCAGTTTGAGAACTGCGTGCAGCTTCTGTTAAACATTTAACAGGCGTTTACTTTTGTCATTAGAAATAGCGTAAAAAGCGTTTGTGAGCGTTCAGTTTAAATATTGAGTCTTTTGAACGCCGACATTTTATCAAAAAAAAGAACAAAATTTTTCACTGAAAAGTCTCATCATAATGCGCCTTTTATCCTATTCAACGTAGTTTTTTAAATACGAGAAAAATTAAACTTTGCTATGTCTCTCTAGTGGTGATATTGTGCACTGCTTAAAAATTGGACATGTAGAAGAATGTTTGCTAAACGGAGGAAAAACGCTTATGTTACGGAGTTGAGAAAAACGTTTTTTGGGCGTCTTTAAGCCGTTTGCGTAAACGCCTTAGAAAACGTTTACTGCGATTCGCCACGTTGTGTTCGCAAATTAGTTTACACTAATTCGCCACGTTGGAACAGAGTTTGCTGAACGGAAGGAAAATGCTTGTCTTACAGTATTGATTTAACAAATAGTAGGACTCTTTATATGAAAAATAAAAAACAATAACCAAAGGGCAAAATAAGAGTCAACACATTAAAAATATAGTTTGAAAATTGGTGAAAACATAAAAAAAATATAGAATCAGTCCGAAATAAATATAACATTTAATTAAATAAATTAAACACTAAATAAATAACAGAAAGTCCACATTACAAGTTTCGGCTACACGATTGAGCCCTCTTCAGATGTAATTTAACATAAATTCAATATACAATAAGTTACGCAAAAAAAACCGCATATTAAGAACTGTTCGGATGTCATACTCTACGCCGTTCACACGCCATTCTTTATCAGTGTCTCTTGGAAATTTAATTCATATTGTAATTAGATTTCCATTCATATTGTAATTAAATTCCGCGGATGCGTAGCAAAATAGAACGGTAACGTAGTATACTCAAACTGCCCGTCGGGTATCGCAAAAGAAAAGTACTTGATGTCTTCCGAATGCACCTTAATTTGGTGAAAACCATCTTTCATGTCGAGAAGTGTGAAGATAGCTTTATTTGAAAGACGTGAAAGACAGTCCTCGGAAATGGGTAATCGGAAATGGGTACTTCCATGGTGTAAGAAGAGAAGGTGAACCAACGCGCATAATGGCTGCCAAGCAATAAGACAGCCAATCAGATTTCTGTCCAAAATGCGGCACGAAATTCAAACATTGTATTGATATAGTATATGATTAAAGCTAAAAGAGAGGAATTAAAACTTATAAATATATAATACGAAAATAATATTACCTTGTAAATAAATAAAAATATGTAATAAAAGTAAAATTATTTAAGTAAAATTATTAAGTAAAATTATTTAAGTAAAATTTTTAAAATTTTTTATTTTTATTATTTAAGTAAATTATGTTACGTCCAAGCTCTCGGAAGGTTTGATTGAAGGAGATAGGAGGGAAATGAGAGGGTGTGGAAGGACGCTTAGACTCAGTCTCTCAGGTATACGCGTAGAGGCGAACACCCGAGAGTCGAACGTACCTTTTATTGCTCTGGAATATGGATCAGCGTCCTGAAGAGACCCTATGACACCTGTTTCCTTTTAAGCTGTGCGGACGTCGGTCCTACTTTCGGGTCAAGGAACTTAATCTTTTTTATCCAGGACTGGACCACGTGCGAACTTAAGAATGCTAATGGAAACACGGGATACGAGGGGATGCAAATAAAAATGCTCTATTGGGCAAGGATGTTCATTTCGAAATTAATATGAGTTTATTATAAAAACATAATGAGAAAATAAAAAAAGGATTATCAATAGTACATGGATACTATATAAATGAAAATACAACACTACCGGAAATTGAAATTCCAACACCATGAAGGCGTTGTGCTAGATGAATGAAAGTTACACAGAATGTTTGTTCACATGAGTTATTTTATTGATATCTATTACAAGATCACAATTCGCAGGATACGAGTGTAGCGCCATATAAACATTAAGTATGTATATTCCGACTTAATACCCACTGTAGTCACTTCTATGTTGAATGCAGGCCTCTAAACGTGCATGCATCCGATCGTAGAGGTGTCGGATGTCATCTTGTGGCATTCCACGCCTGCTGCACCTGTACTGTCAGATCGGCAATGGTCATTGCTGGTTGTGGATGAGCTATCGTCCAATCATATCCCATACATGCTCTATAGGCGAAAGATCTGGTGATCCTGCTGGCCAGGGTAACATGCGCTACACTCGTATCTTGCGAATTGTGACCTTATAATAGATATCAATATAATTCATGTAAACAAACATTCTGTGTAACTTTCATTCATCTAACACAACTCCTTCATGGTGTTGGGATTTCAATTTCCGGCAATGTAATAAAAAAGAAGGTTACAAATAATACATGGATATTATATAAATTACAGTTAACCTAAACTAAACGGTATGTGCGCGCGCGCGCGCGCGCGTGTGTGTGTGTATGTCACGTTTACAATTATACTGACTTTACTAACTTCTGACTGACTTGCTTCTCACTGACTTTACTGACTTTTAACTGACTTTTGACTGAATTGCTTCTCACTGACTTTACTGTCTCACTACTGACTGACTATTAACTTTTCGTTGCTGACTTCTAACTGAGAGACTGACACTACAGACTGAATGACTGACTGACTACTATTGACGACGCGTTCTCTCGTGGGCCCCTATTTATACCTCCAAAAGGGGAGTCTTTTCCTTTGTCCAGGGCAATTGTTAAGTTGCAATGTCAAGCTGTGATTTACGTTTTTTCTTAGGTCCTATCGTGGTTAATCTCGGGTGCTTTGAAGGGGAGGTAATTTACGAGTTTCTCGAGTCTGCGGGAAAATTGCTCCAAGTGGATATCAAATTTTATTATGCCGTGAAAAATATAGCTGGGTAAACCATTATTCGTGACGTTTAGTCAGTTTTCTTAGGATGTTCGCATGTAGGGAATCTTAAGTCTGGTCCCAGATGACATTAATATGGAGGTTTCTTTGGAGCGTTTTATGTCTTGGCGCGACGTGACGCCGGCTTTATCTTTACTTGATATGAAATTGTTAGTCACCCTCGGGTGGAGGCTTGGATATATGCAATTTCCTTGGCTGTATTCCAAAATTGACTGCCAGTACTGAAAATCTATAGTGCATGTAACGTAAACTGTAGCATTTTCTGTGCTGGCAGTAAATTTGGAACACAGCTTTTATATGGGCATATTTTGTAATCGTACCGCTTCGAGCCCTGCGTTTTTTCCTAATATGGAATTGTTAGTCTGCCTCGGGTGGCAGCTAGGGAATAACGCAGACATATGGATTTCGCAAACCTAGCGTTTCCAGCCTTGCATCAGCGTTGTTGTTCTTTCTTTCTTGAGTTTGAGGCATTTATGAGTTTTCGTGGAAGCTTTTTAGGCCTTCTAATTCTTTCAGATTGTTAACAGGAGATTGCACTCGAATTTCATAAATGCCATCGTCAATCGCGGCGTGGAGCCGTCTTTCGAAAGAAAAGAATCGTGGCGTCTACGGGACGTAACAATTATTTAAGTAAAATTATTTAAGTAAAATTATTTAATTTTTTTAAGAATTAAATCAATATTTCGAAATGTTTATTTAATATTCATGGCTTATTGAGACTTTAAATAAAAACTTTTTCTGTGTGTTCACGACTGCTCGCTAAGATAACTGTCGACAGAAAGGCCTAACCTATTCGCGCATCATGGAAGCAGCCATCTTGACTTTTGACATTTTGGGCAATTTTCTGATTGGTTGAAAAGATGCGTTTCTGCGCATCGCTGGTGTTGGTTCACCTTCTCTTCTTACACCATGGGTACTTCTGTTTAGCGACCCGACTGTTCAAGGGGTGAAGATCAACATAAAGTTGCATGGTTCCATTTTTCTTATGGACTGGCACGATACGCGCGCAATACGGTGAGACGCTCGGTTTTATTATACCGCGCGACAATAAATCGTCTGTAATTTCTTGGATTTGATTGCGCTCAGCCCACGCAAACTTCCGAGGGGCATACGCGTACGTAGAGGTATCCTTGGGGTTAACTCGAACGTAATAATCATCGTCTATCGGTGTATCCGACAATTGATTCGTTTCTAATATTAATTGTTTTAATTTAGATTTAATTGACGAATCAAAGTCAATAGTAATTTCGTCAATTATATCCTTGAATATCGCCGCTTCATAACACGAGGCAATTTGCAATAATTCTGCCGGAAACAATTCTATTTGCTCGTGCTCGCTATTTTCATCCTCGGATTTATCCGGAACATAAGTAGCGGACAAATTATGTTTATCGAGAAAGTCACGTCCCAAGATCATGTCTGTTGCTAAGGAATTATCCGGCAATACATGTAAATCTACGTGGAACGAGTTCGGCAATTGCTCTAAACACAAACACGAGTTAACGCAACCTTGAATTTCAATAGCCGTGTTATTTAGTGCTTTATAAACGCGTTGAGGTCGAATATTCTGAAAGAAGGATCGTGGAATTCTCGATAAACATTGAAGTTTACTAGAGAGATAGGAATCTCTGTATCCAACAAAGCGCTTAAACTACATTTTATATTGTTAAATTTAGAAACCTTTATGGAGGTCCCTTTAATCAGAACGTTCCTACCAGCTGGTTATTGTACCAGGGCTACAGTGGCGTCAACTGCAGATTGGACTGCGGCGATGGGGCTGATCGTTTTGGCTGATATAGTCACTGGTGGCAGTTCCTTCTTCTTTAGTTTTGGGCACTCTGCTCGCAGCGACCCGACGACTTGTGTTCTGTGTCGAAGGGATGAGTTAATATCCACTTCGTCATTCCGCATGTATAGTTTATTGGGCTTGTAATTACACAACACGGTAAATTAGCTGTCTACATTTATAGTACTTATTCTTTTTTGTTCGTTTGTCGACAGCAACGCCTGGGGACGTTTTGAACGTCCTGAGACGTCTTTTACGCGCCTGGGAGCGGTATCGGAATCGCCCAGAGTCGTGTGTCTTGGCCACGCGTACGACTTTTTTTTGCACCTTTTTTATGTTACCTTTCGGTCGAACGAATCGTGTTAACACTTGAGGCACTTGCCTTGTATCGCGGTATGCTCGCACGCACAGGAAACAGATTCGGTAGCAACGACTCGTTGATACACCCTGTTTCTTGGTCACCGGAAGAAAGAATGCCTTTCTCACGATCGCGAGACCACGCGGAATCGTTTCTCGTCCTCTGGTCCTTGCTGATTGGTCCCGATAGTATAACCGTGGTGGGAAGGCGGTGACACGGCGATGCCGAGTTGAAGGACAATAGGCTAATTCTACGGAAGCAGGAGACCAGCTTGATCTCTGCCGCTTCTTATGATCCTTTCCGTCGATGCCGCCGTCTGTCTCCTCGCGTGGATTCGTTCGACTTTTTTATGGCGCGTGTGTGTGTGTGTGTGTGTGTGTGTGTCGTGCACGACGTAAGTCTGCGATATAACAACTTGCGATAGACAGAACCTCTTCGATTTGCAGACCTTGTGCGAATGACCTGTTTTTCCACACGCTGAGCAGGTTTCTGGAGACTTCGCAGCCTTGACTGAAACTGACTTCTTCTCCGTCTATGTAGAGATGGATGTCATTCGATCCATATCATCGAGGAAACGATCGATGGAATCCGCGTTGAATTCGGCTGCAGTAGCCCGCAAGAATGCGCTGCCGATTCCGGCAATTAGCAGATGAATGGAATCTCTTGGATTTAATTGGAGATCGCTCATGATAGCCAGTCGATCCATGGAAAGATTCTTTCTGCGGAGTCCATTTCTTTGCTTTGATTCTCTGCATCGCTACGTGGAACATCATCGTTCTTCCGAAGCGACGGATTAACGCTTCTCGAAAGACTGTCCATGATTCTATCATCGAACCTGAGTCAAGATCGTACCACCTTCGGGCGGTTTTTATTAAACGGGTGATTGCGGCCAGCAATACTACGTCGTCCGGAGCACCATGGACGCGTGCTATCTTGTCCACACGTTGGATCCACAGTCACATTCTCGGTGTCCGTACTGCCGAACTCAGGAATTTGTGGAGCCAAGAGATTTACAGCGTGTGCAGAAGACACTGTTCCGATGGATGCCTATCTGGACAATGCGTGACCATTCGTCGGCTGAATTTCAGTCGTTCTTGAAGGTGAGCTCTCCGACGTCAGTGAATCCGCGGATCTAGTGGAGTTCACTGAGCTACTTGTTGTAACAGTTGTTGCTGCTGCTGCAATTGAGTCGTTATGGACGTGAGATACTGCGTGAGAGCCTCCCACGGTGGAGCGGAATTTGTAACAGTCGCTACTTACGAAGCCGAGGAAACCGTGACCTTATTAATAGCACGTTTTTTTATAATGATCGATTATAGACCGGTTGGTTCTATCAATGCGGAGCGAAAACGTTTGAAGTGGGTCATGATGACATCGATTAACTATGCACGATCCTGACCTGCTGCAATTCTTAATTGGAGCTGTTCAGCTTCCTTGCGAAGCTCCTCCATCGACATCTCGTCAAGGCGGGCGCGATCCATTTCTGGAGTTAACGTCACGAGAGATGAGAAAAGTCACTTAAGTCAAATTAAGACGCGAGCGGATTGAAGAGGTTTTTAATAAAAGTGCTACACTGATCGCGACCATACGGTCGAAAGATCTAGCAAGGACGCACATGAGACCTCGGAACTCGCGGCGCGAAATCACGTATTGCGATCGTGTTCGTAAGAACCGAATCTGCGCTGAAATTCACACGCGGCAGAATCGCGAATAACTTGCGGATAAAGCGATTATAACGCGACACCACTGTGAATTGAACGCTAACAGTTCTCCCAGCTGAGAACGAGGTTAATCCCACTTCTGAATTTAGACTATAAGATTATTGTTATTAGCCTCTTTTAATGTCCGTTCCTCGTGCCCGACGCGGGAACGTTGCCACTACTACTAGTAGCGTACGCGGCCAGTCTGACGCCGTAGGAAGATGTCAGGGATGGACAAAGGCCTCAACTTGGATATACTATAATACTTCACAAACACTTTTATTGATCACAGAGTAATTTAAGTGGTACAAGTTAATACGTGTTAACTCTTTCGATATTTCAGACGAACTCTCCGGCGCTTCATGCGGCTCGCATGCTCCGGAGTATTCGCGCATGACCGTTTTGACGTTTACATGTCACTCGTTAATTGGTTTGTCGTGAGCCATCACGGCAGCGGTTCTCCACCAACGCAGTGGTGGTCATCGTAATTTTCTTACACTTTAATGCCAAATCATTAGCTTTAGGCCCGTATTGAGAACGTGCTTTTATCGATAAAAGCGTGCTTTTATCTCTGAAATTCTATAATATGCGTGACGTAAAGTATAGTATGTTAGCGCGCTAACATTGTTGTAAGCGCATTCTGAATCCCTTAGCGTACATACATGTCCTCACTCCATCTTTACCATGATAACGGAGTTTTTTCAATGTCAAAGTCGTTTAATGTTTTATATTTTATATCGGATTCTTCGATTTGTGTACCTTTAATAAAATTATTTATGACTTTCAAACACTTTTCAGTTGGTACAGCATCATCATTTCTGTGGCCAATTTCTTCACTCAAGGCTACGACTAGTAATGACAATAAAAGATTGTAAATTTTCCAAGGATTGCATTTTGTACAACTGAGAAATAGATCGGAAATAAAATTGGCATACTTTATTTGGCAACTGTAAGCATTCTCAATTACCAATGATTTTGATAACTGACGTCTAACCTTAAATACGAAGCAGGCAAATTTGATTGCTCGTTTTTTATTACAACGTCATAACAACATTGCAAATAATGTTTAAGATCAGCGCAGTCTGAGAAAGCACGTGATAAGGCTACTAATAGTGCTCTGTTACTGTAATCCTGTTACTGTAAACCTGTTACTGTAATCGATGGCACTGGAGTATCTACTCTACGGATTTCAAGAAAGAAGTACGTTAGTAACGCTGCAACCTGCTTTGCGGATATCAACTGAAATACCGGAATGCCACGTTCATTTTCTGGTACAATCACGCATTGGTACAAAAACAGATATGCAGATTTAGTACCATCGGGTAACATCAAATATTTTAATATTTTGCTATGCTTCTAGTGGCATCCACAGTAAAATAAGCATTAGCAGAATGATTGATTATTTTATGCATTGTAATTTGCTCTTTAGATCAATACATAATGTAAAATGGATCTAAACCTGTAATATGTATATAATCGGACCGTTTAGTATATTTGAATCTCAAAAAATCAAAAATGAAAAAATCAAGCCATGTTCAAAAAAAGATCCTCAAAAATTTAAATGATTCTCATACTTTTCATGTTCTTTTTCTGAGTCATTAACAAATTGGTACTCTGGAATTACAAGCAATTATTTTTCATTGTACGGGCTAGTATAAATTTCAAATCAAATCTTAATAAACGACTTTTATATTTTGTGCACTAAGAATAATATATCGCACTTATTTTATAGAATCAAATTGTAATCTGTTTTACTTGTATGTATGTATGTTCACTTTGAACTAGCAGCTTTAATAATATATCAGTTACTTTTCATGGCAATATATTATTAGATAATCATTTAAATTTTTAAAGGTTTAAATTTTTGAGGATCTTTTTTTGAACATGGCTTCACCTTTTCATTTTTTATTTTTTTGAGATATCACCTACTTTTTAGAATACAGATACGGGGCAGCTCTTTAGTAATGCAAGTATTACAAGTATATATATATATGTATTTTCAATTCCTATCACGTAACTTTCTACAAGTTACAATTTATGCAATACAGTTGTAACGATGCACCCCATAAAAGCATCGTTCCCGACGACCACCAGTCGGATGCCGTCGCACCCACCATCGG
>NW_017257766.1:16001-19472 GCF_001594055.1 Mycetomoellerius zeteki
CCTCTTTAAGCCCTGGACCGCAAATTTCCGACGAGCTACGTCCGAGCATAAAGTTAGATTGTTACACAGTTAGAAAAAATTGAAATAAATATATATTATATACTGCGACCGCACTCACGAGCGTGGTGCTACTTCGTCGTGCGTTCGCGATTACCGCTCTACACCACTTTCGTCGATAGCTTAACGGTTGCGTTCAAAACGCACCATGCCGCTACGGCTTTCTCAAATTTTACGTGTTCTCTAAACCTCAACGTCAATAATTGGGCGCCAGGCACGAGGGAGCGTGCCCCTCTTTCGTAAGTCTTTCGTTACGTTCTCACTCGAAAATACAGAAGTGTAGAGAACCACGAACGCGGACGGCTCTAATAACCGACTGCTCAGCCACGACATAACGGTAAAGGGGGTGGTTCGTGGTCGGGGATGGAGGATCCTTTGGAGAACGAGTAAGGCGAGCCAACAGTATAATAGACAGTTATTTGCGCAACATCTCCCGCGCTTGACTCCTACTGCCCTTGTTCTTTCATTGTTTTTTGATTTATAAGGAGTCTTAGTTAGGTTGATTTATTATACGTTATAATAGACAGAATTGTTAACAATAAAATAATAACAAATATATTCTCAGACTCGTTTACAAGGTCCCGTATACGCTGGCTGACGATGTGTTATCCAAAGCGTTAAGGGGCGGTATTGCCCCTCCGAGATACGTTCTCGCCACGCGATATTAAATAACGACTGCTCTTCTCTATGATACGAGCTCTAAATTTTAAGGTAATTCCACAAACAGCGGACAAGGTAGTTAAGGAAATCAACCGCGCAGTTACGAAAATCTCCGAAATTCAGGAACATACGAGAATATTCTCCGAGACCTAAGATCTACTACAATGACGATAAGACGCGATACAAAATTATGACGCAGCAATACGATACAAAATTACGACGCGACGATACGATACAAAATGACTTGGCTGTGGCCGCGGCGGGCGTGCGAATTAACTGACTCGACATTATAACAAAACCAAGACGATATCGGACGGGATGGCACGATCACGCGGTGCAGCCGCGACACATTTACTCGCGAGAGGATCCAACGATAATTTCGCGGATACGTGCGATCCCTCCGACCCGGAAATCGGTGGCTTTACAATCAGATGCATTCTCACCACGGGATCCTCTCGGTACTCGACCTCAATGTATGTCCTGCGTCCTCTCGCACGTGTGTGTCGCCTCGGGAGTCCATAGCACAAGTGCCGGACCCGAGATCCCTTCGGGGGCGCGCAGGCGACCGCGGGCCCACGTGATAAGCCTTATCGGCCCTGATTGGTCACAGGCCATCTCGCGAGCTTCCGCGAGTCCTCGCGACTTGCTGTCGCGTCGCACGCCCTATGTCCCTGTGCGCGCGGGATTTGACTTATGGCTGGGGGCGTTTCGGCTACACGCAACGGTACCCTCTGGACTACTCTTGCCGGCGTGTCGTCAGGATTCGGTATGTTCCCGTGCAGACTCGTCTTCCGGGTTCAACGTTTCCCTTCGGCAGAGGCTTCCTTGCTGCACCGACAGCGGGATTCCTCGCTCGTACTATGGCAGAGGGTGGCCATCCCCTCATGCCGCTTCCGCCGCTCCCGCGGCATAATCGCCTGTAAGGAATTCAGCTATAGGAAAACAGTTATGCGCAGAGCATTAATTCGATAATTCAAAACGGTATCACCTGTGCGCTACCCCTCCTCTGGGTGGCCTCGGGCCTCCAATATGGTCTTCTATCCTCTTCTTTGCCGCCTCCTTGAGGTGGTGAGAGAATGTGTCGCACATTAAATTATCTACCGGAGCCGCCGATACTAAAAATCTTAAATAAATTCACAAAAAGAAATAGCAATATTACGCGAAACGCAACGACAAAAATCTCCCAATTATCGCTCAAAAATTGCGATAAGCGTCGGCACGCCCGCCCTCCGCGTGAGGAGGACACAGGACAAATTTGTCGCGCAACTTTGGCCAGATCTAATGACCCTTGTGACGGACGGTGAAAAACGTCACGTCACAATACATATATATTTTATTTAATAGTATATGTAACTGTTTATAATTACAATAAATATTTATCATACATTCCATATTTATTTCAATTGTAACAGAATGAATTTATAATATTCCATGAATATATTGAAAATAAAGAATGGGCTCCTCCATCGCCCATTCTCGCGAGAACGCAATCATATTTTCTTCGTCTTTCCAATTTTAACAAACTCTTTGACATAGAGATTTTTGTTATGATACTCTTTGAAATATCATGAAGTTCTTCGAATACGATAATAAATTTTTATTATTCGTGGTAATATATCGATATAATCAATAGATTTTTTTGACAAATTACATTTCACTTTAGAAAAAAATCATGTTTCAACAACATACATATATACCATATTTTTGAGCAAACTAAAGCGTACTACATCTGGTGCAAACTACATCTAGTGTAAAATATATAACTAATACACGAATTGATCGTCTTTGGGATATCTTTTATTACTCCAAATTTTTCTAATTGGGCGCCTAAGGCAAGCCCTATACACACATATACCATATATATATATACATTCTTTATTATTATTTAAATAAAACCTTATAAATAGAACCCTAAAACCCTAATATATAGAATTTCAATTAGATATTTAATAGCAAAAATGTTAATCTGATATTGAAATCGTGTAATTAATACAAATAACTAAGCTGTTAAATAAATAAGCGAAAAAATATATTATTACTAGATTATTATTCATGTTGCATTATGTATATTAACTGAATTCAGACTTTAAGACATACTCTTTATATTTCTCATCTTAAATCACAATACTATAAATTTTAATTAGTAAGTAAATGGAACATTTGATATACATATTCACATTAAAACGGAAAGATTAAGTGATAAATTTAGAAAAACTTAAAAAGACACCAGAGAGGATGAGAGAGGGTGAGAGAGGATGAAAGAGGGTGAGAGAGTGAGTGAGGACGAAAGGGGGTGAGAGAGAACGAAAGAGTGAGATAGGGCGAAAGAGAGGTGTGATGAGGTGGGTGTGGGGGAAGAGGAAGGGAAGAGGGAGGGGGTGGAGTGGATCAAAGTTGGGGAAGGTGTGAGTGAAAGGTGAGAGGAAAGAGGTGCATATGACTGCGGACAGAGAAGAAGACGTTACTTCATTTTTCATGAAAATCATCATTTTTTAATCGCTTGTACGAGGGGCACTACTTATATCTTGAGCCTTCGCAACACTGAGTGTTGTCAGGTGCCATCTGACGTTTTCATTAGAAAGTTTGACATTTTTGACCATAACCTTCTTCAGAATGTTTTGTTATTTGAGCGGGATTTGTATTGTTGACAGTGACTTGAAAATTGTATCTCAGCGAAAAAACGGAATTAACTCGTGAAAATTTTCGTGCAATGATTTATTACGACTTTCGACGTGGATTATCAAGACAGGAGTG
>NW_017257766.1:19513-23338 GCF_001594055.1 Mycetomoellerius zeteki
CCACTGTGAAACGCTGGTATAACGAATTTAATCGTGGTCGCCGTTCGCTCATCGACGAAAGTCGTGAAGGTCGTCCAACATCAGTTGTTGTGTCAGAAAACATTGATGCTGTGCAAAAACTAATAATGCAAGATCGTCATGTGACATACTGTGAGATTGAGACAACATTAGGCATTAGTTCCACCAGCATATATAAAATATTGCATGATCATTTAGCCGTGAAAAAGGTTTGTTCTCGTTGGATCCCACATAATCTGACAAAATCTCAAAAAGATGCTCGTGTCGATTGGTGAAAACAAATGGTTCGAACGCATGCAAAAGTGTATAGATCATAAAGGAGAATATTTTGAAAAACAATAAAGTCATTTTCAATGACAAATTACTGTTTTTTTATTATTAGGCTCAAAATATAAATAGTGCCCCTCGTATGTCCAGAACGGCTTGATCAATTTTTATTTCTTTTGGCTCAAATTACTCGTGGCGATGCCGCCTTTCAGAATATGTTACATGCGATTCAAAATTTTATATATTTTAGTAGTTCTGTACCCCCAAAAAATTTGGGAGCTCGGGATAAGAGACTTGTAGCGTCTTTTTGTTTTTGAACATGATCGGAGACACTACCGCGTCTCCTGATATGCGTAAAAGTTGCAACTGAATATTCCTCTTACACTTGGGAATAAGCTGACAGTAAATACAAAACACAATTTTTCTTGTATGAAACCGTCATTAAAACGATTTTATGAATAAAAATTTTGGATGCTTTATACAATTCCAAATATTTTAAGTTAATAAAATGCTATTTAAATGAATAAAAGTATGTCCAACTTACTTCCTAAATTACTCTCTTTCATATTTACTCAATTTATGTTTCATCATACCTTTATATGTTTTTATAGCTTAAGCTCTTGATTATGGATTGTAAATAAATAAAATATCCAAGTTTATATTGCATCGCATTATTTAATTGTTTGTAACATCTTCTTCCAAAAGAAGTGACATCTTATCCATATATATATAGGGGAAAGATGCCACTTTTGTAAGGTATGATATATCAATTTTTTTCAATAATACGTAATATTAAACGTTAAAATAAATTTGTGTAAATAAAGAAAGATGTCTAGAATATAAATAATATTTTTTCGTAACTTAATTCAATAATGTTAAGTTATTCAAAAATAAAGGCTTAAGTATGGCGTCTTCCCTCCAATTACCTTATCTTACGATAATGTTGACAAGTCAAGTGAGAACGACTGTTTTAGCAATTTTTATCCTAAAATTACGAGTATAAACCGAATGGACGCGTCAAGTACGCTGCTGCTGGAGATCTCGCTAATTTTCGATTTTTTGTCTCTGCAATTTTCTATTTGTTATCGATGTAAAAACCCTTTTCAATTTCTGCGCCTCTCATTACGCTATCTATTGTATTTCGTTTTCTCATTTTAATGTATTGTTATACCTTAAATGTCTTCTGTATTTGATATTAAATCTATTATAAAATTGTGAGAAATATAATACAGTCCTAAAGGATGTCTAAGGACATCTACATCGTCCAAGGACGTCTTGAAGTTGCCGCTCGGAAAACTGTGTTCTAAGACTTTTTTAAGAAATATACTTGAAATATTATTATGATTTCACTTCTTTTTTGTGGTATTATCTTTGGTTTTTTATTATGTTTTTGAACATCTTTGTTTTGATGTGTTTGCATGAAAACATTGCAGTTTAATTTAACTTCTTTTTTGTGATATAATATTTGCTTCTTTTTATTATGTTTTTGAAAATATTTCATTGTTAACTGAAAATAAAAATTTTGCATAAAAATATTGCAAAATATACTTGACGCCTTTTTTTTACATTTTTAATATCTTTTCCTATGAATATTTATACGTGTTTATGTTTGTTTGTACATATTTATTTAGACAGATTTGCATGGAGACGTCACTTCGCTCAGATGGCTCCGTTCGCCCCGATATTTTATCGCAGTTCACAGTCGCTTCGCTTGTACGAGTTGTTCAATAAAGTGTCTCGTTCTCTCCTTTTTAACCAACATGTCTTTCATTTCCGTGATACGGGAGTGCGCGTTCGCTCGGACTGGCGATCCGGTCGCGCGAAGCGAATAACGCGCAGCGTTACAGTATTTATGCATGAAAAATTTTTTACTGGGATGTATTTCATGAATATAATGTCCGGGTTTTTAAATAAAAAATCAAATAAAATTCTTCACATGTTAATTGAAAATTATATTTCACTTATTATTTTCACTTATTATTTTATATTTCATTATTTCGCACTTAAAAAATGAGGAATTATTCATAATCACATGTTCTTAATTTGAGATAAAATTTGAAACGCGCTGTAAAGTGAGAGACGAAGAGAATTATTAAAATTTGAGACAATCCCTCCTTGTACAATTTTGACCTCTTTTCTAAACAGACCAAAGACAACGCATGTAATTTGATATAGTATGTATATACGTAAGATCTTTAACTGAAGAATTAAATTATGCTGCTAATTAACTGTTAACTCTCATCTGTAATAGAATTTTCCCTTTGCATTTCAACAATTATGAGTAAGACTAATTGAACTTTGCGAGATGATTAGCTGTTAATTAGAGGGATTGATTTGTTGCATGGTTATTGTTCCCGACCCCGTTGTGGTAGTGGATGTAGTAGTATTCGAGGCTACTCTGTCGCTTATTGGAATCTTAAATGGACCGCAAGTCTTCCCGCCAAATCATTTTAATAGCATTTTCTTGATCTTCTTTCTATACACAAATATGACGAAAATGATGAGACCTTGCAAGGCATTGATGATTTCGGAGAGATACCAAATGTACGGTGGCACAATATTGGCACCAATCGCCCACGATATTATCTCCAGAACCCAAGTTATTCCCACCATGAATAGTTGAAAGAATAGTATGAATAGCTTCAAGTACATGCTAAACCTGTAAGCAAATATATTTTTGTATTGTTTGTAATCGTTACTATAAAATATATTAATAAAATATATAATATCTTTTAGGGGTATTAAAAATATATGCAAAGAAATGTTTTTTATTATCTATTAATTTTACACATTCTTAATAACAATAATAGTAAACATTCTTAGGAAAGACTATCTTAAAAAACAGTAAGCTAAATTTTAATCACAGAGAATTTCAAAATTTCTCCTAAGAAATATTTAAGAAATACAACATTAAAATATATACATATATATATAAATTATACAGATGAATAACTAATATATCAGACTCTGAAAAAAACAATTGTCTTATTATAAATAGAAACTATAAGACAAACATAATTGATATTATGTGAGGCTACTTGTAAATGGATATACATGTTTGCTTTTTTCATTAAAACAAATTATATTTGTATGTAATGCAGATAGGTATATGTAGAATCAGAAAATTTAGAAGCGTTAATGTCGTATGCTTACATATATAACGATCATTATCCTAATAACATTTATGAAATAATTACAACATATTGCCTATATAAGAATAGAAATATTGGTGATCTGTATATCATGCAGATAGTTTGTCCTATAGTTTGTCCTATAGTTTTAATTCATTTTTAATAAAATAATTGCTTTTAAATTCTAATGTAGCTACTGATCTTTTTAATTTATAATGTTAAATATTGTACTTTTTAAACATTAAGAAAAATTTTGAAATTTTCTGCGATTAAAATTTTATTATTGGTTTTTAAGATTGTTTTCAATTGTTTACTATTGTTATTAAGAATGTGTAAAAATAATAATAAATTTTTTCTTTAATATCAGTGAACTACACATCATGCAGTTTTTTATAAATGCAAGTGCATT
>NW_017257767.1:0-15837 GCF_001594055.1 Mycetomoellerius zeteki
AGGAAGGAGGGAAGAGGTTGTAGAAGAATTCTATGGGAACAAGATATAAGTAAGGTGATCGAGGAAATAATATCGAAATGTGAACATTTGGTAGCTGCCCTGAGAAAACGCCTTTAAGAAGAGAAGGTATTGAGTGCGAAAATGTGCTGTTCCGTCAATTCCGTTAATTTTGATAACATTTTGAATGTTTAATAGAACATTATTTGAACTGGAGAATTATTTACTCTTTAGGGAATTAGTTTAATTTCGGGGACATATAAATAACGATCCATGAGACTTACAATTTTATGCTGTCAGAATATTCGCATCAGATGCCGGAGCCCAGTGAGAACCCAGACCAATGAGATGATAATGTTCATTATTCGATTAAAAGGACGCGCACAGATTGTAAGATTTTTATGAAGCCGAAACTATTTAACGAAACCCGTATGAAACTTTATATACATGACAAAATAATGACAAAATAATAATGGATAAAATTGACAGGCAAGCACAACTTACAAATATAAGAGAAGAAATGACAAATATAAGACGAAAATAAATGACTGACAAAAATAAGAGCAGATATGACAAAATGTAAGACAAATAAATGACTGACAAAAATAAGAGAGCGAGTCTTGCGGTGTCGCGGTTTATATAAGAGTCGTTTGAGAGGTGATTCCTTGGCGGGATTTTTCCGCTTTTGATGGAAAATTCGCTTCTCAGATCTAGTTGTGATTCACATTGTTCTTAAGTGAGTTTCATTATTTCCTTTTTTTTTCAATCGCTGGTTTTCTCTTTTATTAGTTGAGCGTGCGATTCCTTTTTGACAGTATTTGCTTAAGCGACAATCTAGAAAAGAAACATAAAATTAGAAACTTCGCTTTGTCATCCGGCATTTTATTTTACTAATTTCCTGTCATCGACGAGAAAGCGCCATTGGACTTAATACTTAGATTGATTTTGTGAAGTTAAAATGACTCTATTGTCACGTATCGCCGAGCCGCGCGCGCGAGTCCAGATTCTGTATTTATTAACGAACCAATATTGTCTAGACAGAATTTGGACTCTCTTTGGTTTGTAGGTTTAGTCTCGCATTGTATTGCTACGGATCAGGCGATTCTAAATAAATAATTTATTTTACTTATTTTTTTATATCACTGGGAAGGATTCTAAGGGCACGTACTTCAAATTCGTGACACGTTTTTGGTCGCCGATCGGTGACCATTGGCTACGTTTACACCGTGCGCTTAGTCCGCGATCTATACGATAGATGTCTTTGTTTAACCTACAGGATTAGCCACGGCCTAAATGCACGGTGTAAACGTAGCCATTAACGCTCGAATTTTTTGCTTATGTCTTTCGTAAAACGTTCGCAAAACGAAGAAATTGTGGAGTCCACTGCACGTAACATTATGATAGTGTATACATGTACATGTAAGTACATAAAGTTATATGTACATATTTATAAATATTTTGAGAATAAAAATAAAAACATAATAATAAAATTAACATCACGTTTTATGTTTACATTGATAAATCATATTATTATTATAAGAATAATTGTACTTATCTTCACAAAGAGCATCATACGAGATCTGTTAAAAAAATAACAGAACTTTTTGAATTACGCGGCAATGCGGAGCGTCCTATCGATGTGTGTCTGGCAGCACTACAATTGTCATAATCTTCCGAGTAACCGACTTTTTTCACATTGTTAAAATATTTACATCTCGTCTATTTTCAGAGTTATTGCTATTTGAGTGCAACGTGTTTTAGTGTTCGTGGCGATTTTCGCGATGTCCGATTTAGGAGAGCAACGGTGCAATGTGAAATTTTACGTGAAATTAGTCTTCTTACTCCCCAGACTTTGCTACCTGCGACTTTTTCTTGTTCCCAAAATTAAAATTAGCTGAAAGTTCGCCGTTTCGACACCATTGATAACATTAAGAAGAATTCATCACTGGCATTGAAGGATATTCTAAAAGAAGTTTTCCAGAACTGCATGGTAAGTGGAAACACCGCTGGGACAAGTGTGTGAATATTGAAGGTGAGTACTTTGAAGGAGACAAAGACCAATAAGCTGTATGTTAAATAATAAAAATTAAAAAAAAGTTCAGTTTTTTTTTAACAGACTCGCATTTTGTACATAACTTCAATATATGAAATATTTTATCAAAGTTATCAGCTTTAACTCAAGTGGACACGTGTCATTAGAAGCCGTATAAGTAAAAAGAAAGCATTCAGTAAAAACATTTGTACTTGTTAGAATAAAGACATAATGTTGCAAGTATGGCTACATTTATAATCATTTGTGCCTTGTAATAATAGGGTAAAGAAAAAGCATTAAATGCGCATCAGGTACTAGTTTCGGATCACATATTATATTTAAATAATTATTTTCTATCAAAGAAGGCATATCACAAGATTCTTTAGCATTTGTTTTATCTTTTACAAGTGTTAGTTTATTTTATTTATTAGCAATATAGCGCTGTACATTTTATTGATGTCATTCACTAATAAAAGGTGAGACATAAACCAATAATAAGATATGTATCTATAAAAATTTATTCAATTCAAAGAGTAATACCATAAGAATTGTCTTACCATATGGCTTTTACAGGAGATAGCATTAAATTTTTTGAAAAATGTCAATATTATATTTAGTTTGAATTAAATTCAAATAGGATAAAGAGCATTTGGTGAACCGTTATTACTTCATTTAATTATAATTAAAATATATAAAACAGTACAGAAATGAAATAAAATCATCAATAATGTAATCTTTATGATAAATCATATCTATTAAATATTTTATTAATTGTTTGATATCGTTCTGGATAAAAATATAAATTTTTTTTCTCAAGAGTGATCCACAAATAGTGACCTTACTCTAAGCATCTATAAATAAAAATTCCGCGAAAAGGAAGCAATCTAATCTAGATTATCTGTGTTCCATTTTGTTGTTCAATACTTGCTGGTAAAATGGCATATGTATATACGTTATCCTCCAGTGTACATACCTTACAGTGTAGTTCTCACAATGTTCCTAAAGGAACTGCAAAAACTATAGTATTTCTTAAATTCTTATAAAAAATATTAAAACGTGTTTGTGTTTCGTGCAGCAAGAACTAATTCAATTAAAATACTAGTCGACGACTCGGAAACTATGACAGAGACGCTAGAAAGAGCCTTGGCACCATTATTGATCATTGGCTCATTCTGCAATTTGGGCATGTTCGAATATCCTCTTGGCCAACCTAAGCCTTATTTCTCTTGTCTGTATGCCTTGGCCAAATGGAATTTTCTTATGTGCTATTACTACTTTCCATGGTACATTGCTGACTTTCGGAATGGAGTCATACTCTACACGGATTATTTCACTTTCATCATTATTATATTAATTTTCATTGCCTTATATCGTTTTAAGGTAAAAATTTTTTAATGTACTCCCGGTCTATATATGTATAATAATATGTATAATACTTGATCTTTTAACAACACTTACAATGATATAAGATTCCTTAACATTAAAACAATTAAAAGATTAAAAAAGGGCCATTAGGAATCGGCGCTGTAATAGGTCCGCAAAGAATAAATTAACGGTTACAAATTATACGAAGATATTGTTACATCAATCTTTTTGCAGCTATTACAGCGCCGATTCTTAATGGCTCTTTTTTAACCTTTTAATTGTTTTGACCTTTTAATATTTCTTATGCTTTTGTTTAACCGTATTTTTAATTGAAAGTATTAAAGGAGCCTTGAATTCATAATTATAGGCAAACACAAATTTACAAAAAATTTTTTAACAGATCTATTTTAATGCTTATATTATTATATAACTTTTTACCTGATATTTCCTGTACACATTGCAATAACAATTTTTACTCAAATATAAGATTATAATAATTTCTTTCTGCGTCGCATAATCGATCAATATGATGTTTTTTAAAGGAATTGAAAATGTGCTTACGTGAACTTGCTATAATAGACGAAACGTTAGAAGTTCTCGGAATACCAAAGGAATACCAAAGGCTAAATAACTGGATAATTCGAATAATAATCGGATGGATTGCATACATTTGTTTTGATTTAGCATATTATGATATTAAATTTTTCTTATTAAATGACATATTAAATTTTACCTTTTCTTCGTGTTTTCTATTGATGTATTATATATTTATGCGTTGTTACCCAATATATATCATTATCTTAAGTTCTCTGATTACTGCAACTATCCTTCGGTTAGTATATACATTTACTTTGTAAATTATTTATTGACGTTGTGCGTCAAAATGTTTACAGTGTGAAATACTTAAAGACCTTTTTGGTAATTTATAAAAAAAGGAAGTCATCTCTATCAGTGATTATAATCTTCACGACATATGTATGTTGTCTGTATTGTCTGCAGAAAACATACATTTACAGTACTTATATTTATTAGAAATATACTAAACGACAGTTATTTAAAAAAAAATTAATCACTTCTTTTCATTATTAAATATTTGTAAAAGATAAGCATCTTTAAAAACGCTCTGAAGGAAGTAATGTTGAGTAACATAATCGAATAAATAGATACGGTCAGAATTTCCCCATCCAATGATCTTGATCTGACATATGTCATAAAAAAGTAACGGTAAAAGTAACGGTTAAATTATAACGTAAAAAGTAACGTTAACAGCCTCATAAAAAAGTAAGGACAAAACTAGCGGTAAAAGTAACTTTCCGTCCCAGGCTGTAAGGGAGAGCTGCACCGCATGTCGACAAGTAATTACGATTGAATCAGACGCAACGCTTCCGCAATAGAACACGCATTCGTATCCAAAGCGTTCTACGTCGAAAGACGTAATTGCGTTTCAATAAATTCGTATAAAAGTTCCGTATAAAAGTTTTATCTGAACTCGCAGCATGCATGCAAATATTTGGACGGCCCCGGAAGCGCAGGTGTATAACAATCGCTTCTGCTGTGTCTTTACGCTGTTTCCAAATATCCCCGCGATTCTCCTTTGACACATTAACGTTTATGAAAGGATGAGCATGAGCGATGTAACTTCAAAATCTCAAATTGGAATATGCCGAAATGACGTCGATGTGATATTTGGAATTCGCTATTATAGATTTTCAGCGATCTTTGCGCTTCTCGGATAAAGAAATATTAGATATACTTTCAAAAAATGATTCGAATTGGAAATTTATATATTTCATATAAAAATGAAGGATGTTAAGGTAAACGTCCAAGTATAAACCGGACATGTACTCTAAGTCCGGATATTTACACAAAGTTTATTTATTCATGTTATTATTTAGGGATGCTCCGAATAGTAAATTACCGAGTACCGGATATAGGATGTCCGGCATCAAATTCTATTTCGATATTCGATGTCCGGGAGGGCAGTTATCCTATCGGATAACGGATATTTCCCCGGATATTCTGTCTGAAAAATGTCTTCGAAAAAAACGAAAGAATGGCATGATCCTTTAACCAAAGCCACACAAAATGCAGTTGTTTAATGTTTTTAGACATCTGCCTAGCTGATCCCCCCACCTAACCAAATCTTAATGAAAAAATTATATAATAATGCGCTATTTATGCGTTATTAAGGGGATCCTAAACCGATTATCGAACTTGATCGAGGTCGATAGTGCAGACTTTTTTAATTCCAAATTCGATAATAGTGACATCTTTGATTCATTTCTTACATTATATTATATATCGTTCTCTCTCACTTAAACGCATACATCTGTCCTTATCTAACATATGTCAGCGGCATCTATCGCAAGACCGCGCAATTATTATTACACGGAATTTCGACTCTGTTGACAGTCCCAGTCTTCGCAAAGTACCCGTATATACGTATTTTCTATTCGGTGGGATTACTTTCCTTCTAAACTTTCAATCTTATTGTTAGTTCTATAAACTTGATATCGTTCGTTACAATAATGTGACCTCACAGTAATCAGACCTATGCTTATTTTCAAGATATGAACTATAAAACTCTTATATGAAGCAAATATAGACCTGAGGTGTCAGCTGTACGAGCTAAAAGTAAACGAATTTTTAAACTTATCTTCGATTTTCTCCTAAAATCCGATACAGCTGAGGTCCTGTTTGTGCGTACTTTAATTCTGTAAAAACAATTTTTTGCAATCCGTCACTTCAATTCGGAGATATTTCACCGAATGGAAATGATGGTAAAGTAGAACAACTTTAGCATCCCCTTAATATCCGCAAACAAAAATTTTGCGCTCCTTCCGTTTAGCTAAAAAAAAAAATTTTGTAGGGGGCTGAGTAGGCAGTCAGTCAGCCCCCCCACCCATTAAAAATAATTGATTTGAAAAATTAAATACACAGGATTTATGCGCTACTATTTGCAAGCATTTTCGATTTTTGCGCTGCAACCCTTAAGGCACTTCCCTCTTGGAGCAAACAGATATATTCACCCCTAAGTCGTTTAAAATTGCAAAATTAATACTCTGTGACAATGCATAATAATTCTCTAATTTATACGCTACTATTTTCAAGCATTTTGGATTTTTGCGCTGCAACCCTTAAGGCACTTCCCTCTTGGAGCAAACAGACATATTCACCCCTAAGTCGTTTAAAATTGCAAAATTACTCTGACTATGCATAATAATTCAGATACATTTCATGCACAATTAAAAAATTAATTTTGCAATTTTAAACGACTTAGGAGTGAATATGTCTGTTTGCTCCAAGAGGGAAGTGCCTTAAGGGTTGCAGCGCAAAAATCGAAAATGCGTGCAAATAGTAGCGCATAAATAGTGCATAAATCCTGTGTATTTAATTTTTCAAATTAATTATTTTTAATGGGTGGGGGGGCTGACTGACTGCATACTCAGCCCCCCCACAAAAAGTTTTTTTTTTAGCTAAACGGAAAGAGCGCAAAAATTTTGGTTTGCGGATATAAATAGCGCATAAATAGCGCATTATTACATAATTTTTTCATTAAGATTTGGTTAGGTGGGGGGGCCAGCTAGGCAGACGTTGTTTTTAGCAATGATTTAGCAATTTCTCAGCTCACTGATTGACAAATTGTTATTTTCTGTAAGGCGCGTAGTATTCTAATGGCTTCCTTTTTGTTTTCTGAAATTATAAATTAAAACGACTGAAACTGAATTATAAATTTTGGAGCAAACACACTTTGAAAATTTGCTACTCATATATAAAATATTATATTGAAATATAAAAGTAAATAAAAAAATTCTAAGTTAGTCTGACTTCTGATTACTTATTAACGCAATTAGAATATGAATATACATAACGCATATGTCATAATGTTATTAAAAGGCATAACTAAGTCTTTGTCATTCAATTCAGATACACAAGTTCCAGATTTCATCGAGTCAATGATCTCTTACATACACTCTATTCTGATCTGGTCGAAAGTAGTGCAGATTACAAAAGACAAAATAGATCCATCTTAGTACATCAGCGGATAACGGGAGCTAAGGATCACAATCAATATATATGGATTATAATGTAATAACTATTTAATAGAATTACTGTGTATACACATACACTCGCATGTAGGTATATAGGTATACAGAATGTCTCAATCTAACTTTCACATCGACATATTTCAAAAAGTATTAAAAAAATGTTTTCTGTGAAAGAGCAACTGCTTCGAGAGAGGTCCATTATGATCACGTTATTCTTTTCCAGATAGAAATACGATGAGAGACGCAAAAAGATATAATGTTTATCCGCGCGCGCACTTTTTAAAATGGAACCATATGATTTTTTATGTAATATGATTTCTCTATAATCATTCTGCATATCAAAGTATTAAGTTAGAAATATAAGAAATCAATAACTTACGAGATATTATAGAAACATTCCTCTGGCACATATAATTGACATGACACATTAAATATCTCATAAACAATTAACTTTTTGATAATCGTAAAATCCTAATACTTTTATGAATAGAATAATGAGATAAGTCAGGTATAAAGAAAACGTATACTTATTTGTTTAACAAAATTATTCATTGTGCTTACGTATTTTTTGGTAAAACTTGAAAAAATGAGCGACCTTTCGCCTATTTCAATAATCTTGATATATTATATATTGTCAATTTCGTGACCCAAAGTGACCTTCTACAGGTTTTTCAGTTATCGTTGGTCCTTCCTTAAAAAGATATTATCTGATAAAATTGATAATATAAACTTAAAAGTATGCTTAACTTTTCGTTTCTTTTTCAAATGGAGTAAAGCAGACAAATTCTCTGCTTTAAAAGACAAATTCACTCCTTTAAAACACATTTTCTCTTTTTTGCAATACAAATTCTCTACCTTAAAGACACAAATTCTCTGCTTTCAAAACGAAAATAATATAAGAAAAAAGTAGCTAAGTTAGAATATGATAAAATAAGAAAAAATAAAATAAATAATTCCAACAAATTATTCAATAAATGTTGCAGAGTATAAGTAAACACGATCACGCGTTCATAATATGGAAAGGTGTTTCGCCCTTAAGCAGTGGGATAGCGGGTCCCTTAAAAAAGGAATTAATTATTGTAAGGGGTACGCTTGGGTCGGAGAAAGACACACAGGTAATGCTCGTAACATAACCTTTATTGAATATAGCAATCTCAACGCACACATGATGTTCGCCCGAACATGACTAACTCTTTTCTCGCGCACCGCGCACACGCACGCTGCACCGCCCGACGCAAATCTCATAGAGGAAAACGGGACTGTCCCTCCACGTCGTACTAGACTAGTGGCGGCCGGATAAACAGAGATCAAGCTTCCCTTCAGTTCGGCCAGCCTGACTATTAATCGTCCCGATTAATTATAGTGCAAGAAAAAAAATATGTGCCGGAAAACTTACAAGATACATAAAAAATAAAATATGCTTGTAGATATTTAACGCAAACATAAACTTATAAAATAAAAAGAACGCATGCCTAAATCTCTAATTATAAACTACTGGTAAGCATATCTGTTTAACGTAAGCGAATGCAGTTGGACTAGTTGAGAAGGAAGTAATTGTCGATTAAGTGGGGTTTTCTTTATCCTCCATCTGGTTCGGCATCCACAATCGAATGTTAGGGGCTCTCCATGTACCCTAATAAGGGGTTTGTCCAAGTTGGAACCTCTCGATATCCTTTAGTATGTATCGGTCATTCCTGAGCACACGGGTTATTTCGTACGGACCTTAAAAAGGTATCAATTTTTGCGAAACTCCAGGTCTATTGTCTACGTTCTTTATCATCACTTTATCGCCTATTTGGTATTTGCATACAATTTTATGTCTACGATCGTAATTACGTTCGTTAATGCTTTGGTTTCATTTGATTTGTTTATCAGCTTTTTCACGCTGGCAGATTTCGAGTTATATTATGTTGGCCCTTAAATTCTAGCGCATCTCGCAGTTCGTTAATAATTCGTCCGCGTTGATGTACGCCAAAAAGTAACATGCGACTCGTTCGTAGCCTTCGATACTGAATTATTGTAAGCAAATTCTACATCTTTAAGGACGGTATACTGTGAAACACTTTGCTCATCCGCCAATTTCGCAATCATCGATAAAATTGTGAGAACCCTTTCTGCTTGTCCGTTTGCCTGCGGTGACGTAGTGGCGATTTGGACATGTTGTATGTTACAATTCTTTACAAACTCGTCAAATTCACGGAATGTAAAACAACTATCACGATCTGAAATAATACGCTATGGGCGACTGTAGTGTTCGAAATAATCTTTAAGGTATTTTATAACTTCGGTCGCATTTGTGGTTTTGATGGCATATAGTTTTATGAATTTACTAAACGCATCTATGACTACAAATATATAACGATCTCTGAGATTGTGACCTAGACGCGGGAGCTAAATGATCAATGTGTATAGTCATAAATGGTTTGTTTCCTTTTGGTATGCTATTTAAGAGTCCTTCAGGCTTTCCCGAATTTGGAGTAAAAGCAATACATTTAAGGCAACTTTTGACATGCCTCTCTATTTTCGTCAACATTTCTGGAAACCAATAACTGTTTCAAATATTTCTTACGGTTTTTTCGATATCAACATGCCCTAATCCATTATGGTACTTGTGCATGACCCTTGCTTCTAATGCAATCAGTACGTAAAATAAAATCTGCCCTTGATGTTTTCTGTATACTAGACCGTTTCTCATCTCGAAGAATTTATTTTCAGCGTGTTCTAATTCTGTACGAATTTTTTTAATCGCCGGGTCGTCATCTTGACATAACGCAAGATTTCTATCAAAAGAGTTATCTTCAATTACAAATATCTGCCGGCTTAAGGCGTCTACATGGGACATCCGAGTATCCGACCTGTGTTCTAACGTGTCGAAATTCTGCATTTCTAATACCCACCGCGCAATACGGGGGTTTGTCTCTTTTTTATTAAGTGTTAGGCTTGACAATCTGTGATGATCTTAAATTTTATACCCAACAGATATGTTCGGAATCGGCGGCGTGCGTAGATTATCGACAAAGTCTTGAGCTCGAAACTATGGTACTTTGATTCGGCGTTCGCAGCCCTTTTTGAGAAGTAAAATATAGGGTGAAATTTTTTGTCAGCCTTTTTTGGAACAAAATCGCTCCGAAACCTGTTTCACGCTTGCATCGCAATGTAATTCCGTGTCGTCGCTCGGCGAGTATATCGGCTAAGTATAGGCGCGTCTACCAAGCGATTCTTTAAAGTTTCGAACGTTTGTTTCTCTATTTCGTTAAATTTAAATTTCTTTTAGGTCGTAAAGGGGCTTAGCTCTATTAGAGAAAAACTCTCTATAAACTTCCTGAAGTATGAGCATAACTCTAAAAAACTTTGTACGTCGTGAACGTTTCGCGGGACTGGGAATTTCGACACTCGAGGCCTTGTTTCGTCGGACGTATGCCCTCCCCCGTCACCGTGTATCCTAGGTAATCTAATTTTGTTTGGAGAAATTGGCATTTGTCTAGTCGTAATTCCAGGCAATTGGCTACTAGCAACTTGAAAACTTTCTTCAATACGCGAAGATGGTACTCTATTGTTACCGTGGCAATGAGGAAATCATCTAAGTATATCGAAATTTCTCCCGCTTTGATCTAACAATATTATATATATAACAATCGGAGAGGCGTATTCCGACGTGCTTTCTCTAATTATACCTTTGACACTTAATTCATCTAAAATATTGTTTAACTTAGTTTTTTGAATATCTGCGTAACATAACGTTGAAATTTAAACGGCACCCCTTTCAATCCGAAGGGCATTTTGACATATTCATATTGTTCTAGCGGCGTAACAAAAGAGGTGTATTTTATAGAATCTTCGTGCATCCTAATATGAAAGAAGCCGTCCTTCAAATCGAACGTACTGAAATATTTCTTCCCTGCCAACAAATCTAATTGGTCCTCGATTAATAGGATCGGAAAATTGTCTCGCGCCGTGATTTTATTTAGCATTCGGAAATCTACGCACATTCTTACTTCTCCAGTTTTTTTCTCAGTTAAAACAATCGGAGAGGCGTATTCCGACGTGCTTTCTCTAATTATACCTTTGACACTTAATTCATCTAAAATACTGTTTAACTTAGTTTTTTGAATATCTGCGTAACATAACGTTGAAATTTAAACGGCACCCCTTTCAATCCGAAGGGCATTTTGACATATTCATATTGTTCTAGCGGCGTAACAAAAGAGGTGTATTTTATAGAATCTTTGTGCATCCTAATATGAAAGAAGCCGTCCTTCAAATCGAACGTACTGAAATATTTCTTCCCTGCCAACAAATCTAATTGGTCCTCGATTAATGGGATCGGAAAATTGTCTCGCGCCGTGATTTTATTTAGCATTCGGAAATCTACGCACATTCTTACTTCTCCAGTTTTTTTCTCAGTTAAAACAATCGGAGAGGCGTATTCCGACGTGCTTTCTCTAATTATACCTTTGACACTTAATTCATCTAAAATATTGTTTAACTTAGTTTTTTCATCGTAAGAGAGTCTACGTGGCGTGCATGAAAAAGGTTTCTTTTCTAAAAGCGTAAGTTGCATTACGTTCTCTACCGCGGGGCTTGAAGGTCTTTGCACGTTTACATAGTGTTTCTCGAATAAATCGTGCGCTCGCATTTTGGTCTCGCTAGGAAGACCTTCGTTTACCCGCATCTTCTGTAAAAACGCGTCTCTATCATCTAATTCGATGTTTATAATGTCATCGACCGTTGTATCGGTTACCTTCTCGTTACTTAACGTAAGATTTGCTTGTTTCATGAAATCGCGCCCTAAAATTACAGATGCTTTCATAGTTGTTCCCGGTACAACTCGTAAGTCCATTTCATAATTCTCTCTTTCAATTTTTAATGTCGCCGTTACGCGGCCCGTTATCTTTAATCCGCTACCGTTTACTCTGTAAAATTTGTCATGACTCGAATCTTTAATTATAAATTCGCGCGGAATATAATCTTTCACAAAAGAGATCGGACTCTCTGTGTAAATTAACGCGTTAAAGCTCACGTTAAAACTATTGTCTTCCCGATTTACATACAGTTCTACTTTCCGTCGAAACTCGTCTCCTTCCCGCTGACCTTGCGTCACACAGTTAACATCTTCCGTCGGAGGGTTGCATTGGTCTGCTCGATGGCCAAACTTCCCGCACTTGAAGCACGAACCTCGCTCCCGTTTTGTCTTTTTACAGTCCGCTGCGATGTGGCCTATCTCGTTACAGTTGAAACACTTGCGCGTTTCCGTTTCTCTCGTCTTCCGTCGTTCCTTGTTTTCTTGGATTTTGGGGTTCTCGGCTGTTAAATCGGCTCGGCGCTATTGGAACGGTTTTTGATGCGCTCCTTTCGGTGCTGGAACATTCGCGAACGCCATTAGCATGGCGTCTACAGTTTGATTGCACCTTTGCCTGCGTGCGTAACTCTTGGCTTGGGATGCCTTCAATGACGTAACCGATAACCTCGGTGTCTACTACCGGGACTCGGTTGGCCAGTGTCACCTTATCGTGTAGGTAGTCTGCGAACGTTTCTCCAGCTTTCCATGTTCTTGCCTCTAATTCTCGTCGTAAAATTAGTTGATCTGGCCGTCGTCCGTACATTTTCTTTAGTTCGTTTAAGAGATCGTTGCAACTCAGTTCGACGCAATCGACTCTGGAGTGATACCATTTCTGGTCCTTGCCGGTTAATTGCTGCATACCAGCGCCTTCGCTTCATGGTTGCTTAGATCATAAGTTGAGAGCAGCGTCTGTACTTGTTTCTCCCAACGATCAAAATCCCAGTTAGTTCCGTTAAACTCGCCGATCAGGTCCTTAAGTTCTTGCCATTTCCTTATCTTGGCTCGTAGCGGCGTGCTTGCCTCTGGTCTTGGTGTGACTCTGAGCATCTCTAATTCTCTACGTAACAATTCGGCCTCACGCTGTGCTACGTCTCTTTCTCGGCGCAATAAATCGACTTTCTGTTCAGCAAGGGTGGTGGTAGGATTGCTTGCCACCCTAGACGGACCTTGCCTTTGTCTAAACGTCGACGGGTCGATGGTGGTGTTAATAATGCTCGTTGCTTGCTGTGGGCCTTCATCGAGTTGTTGCTCGGGCGTTACTTCCTGTGCCGACATGATTTTAAGCTCTTCCAGTGGCACGCCTGCGTTTAATAATCGCGATATCATCTCACTTTTCAGCCCATACGTCGGCAATCCCGCGTCTTTCAATTTTTCCTTGAGTTCTGCCACTGTTAGTAAGCTTGCCATAACTCTAGTTTCTTTCTTTCACCGTCTGAATTCTCGCTGTTTCGTACCCTCGTACTCGTAACTCACAACAAAAGTCTTCCGCGGCGTTACCCGAGAATGTAGTAATGGCCCGGAACGTAAACAGTTTTGTCACGTTAAACGTAAGGATCCGTGATTTCGTAAAACTTTGTCGAACGCGTGCGCCGCGACTCACTAATACGCTGACGCTTTCACATATCCACGTTCTGCCGAACGATTCAAGATGTCCGCAAAAACTTTGACGAACACGTGCGCCGCGACTCATCAATACGCCGACGCTTTCACATAACTGCGTTCTACCGAACGATCCAAGATGTCCGCTCTTGCACATAAACGTAAAAATGTACACTCGCTGATGTCGAGCTTAGACCCGGTACGATCTTATCCCACTTCTGAAATTGTAAGGGGTACGCTTGGGTCGGAGAAAGACACACAGGCAATGCTCGTAACATAACCTTTATTGAATACAGCAACTTCAACGCACGCGTGATGTTCGCCCGAACATGACTAACTCTTTTCTCGCGCATCGCGCGCACGCACGCTGCGCCGCCCGACGCAAATCTCATAGGGGAAAACGGGACTGCTCCTCCACGTCATACTACCATAGACTAGCGGCGCGGCGGCCGGATAAACAGAGATCAAGCTTCCCTTCATTATAAAGTCATCCGTATTACTGAATGTATTTTTTGTAATTTTTGTATAATAATTACTTTTTTCTCTGTTACTGATTCGAAAATTTTCTTCTAGGATTAAAGAAAATACGCGTTAATATTTGTCTGCGAAGTTGAGTCTTAATGCTGAGAACGACAAAAATTTTCGAAATTGAGATTTTCTTTATTATTTCTTAGTCCAATATGATGCTACAGAGCTGTTACGTCATAACAACACTTGCATAAAAACTGTGCAATCTGTATTTATGAAATAATAGTCAACAGACTAGTAGTTTGCACGAAGAAGCAATGTGAAATTCTTAAAATTGGACTTAGACGTACATTTAGAACGTTATTGTTATATAAAAATTTACGTGTGCGTGAGACATTGATGTAGTAGTATGGATTGATGTATCGATGACAGGTAAACTGTGTGTAAGTGCTTTTATAATATGATTATTCGTCTTTACAATCCCCTTAAAACTACATGATGGAAAAAAATTTAAATTTTAATACGTGCTATAGTCGATTAAATATAGAGGCAGTGAATTAACAATGATGTATATATATTTTCAAAATGATAACAAAATTTTGAAAAAATTACGGATTATTCTAAATCACGTTTAAAAATAATACGACAAATGTGACGTTTTACTATCTGGATCATAAGTTATTTTAATAAATAACTTATTATTTTTTTAACTGTGCTCTAAAAAAATATATGCATTACATAGAATGAATGATAAAAATTTCAATTTTTTAATATAAGTACATTATGTATTCAGAATTATTTATGTAGAGTAACATTGCGATGCATGAACTAATTGTCCAGTGAATAAACAAAATACTTATTAGTTCTATATCTTTGTAACTATCAGTGAATTGCAATGACACATTATATAATTTATTTTATGTGAATATTCAAGGTACTTATAAAAGAAAAATGTAAATTTTTTTATATAATCTAAAAAATTTAATTCTTAACAATAAAAATAATAACAATTAAAATAAAATACAAAAACGCGTTATTAAGCAAAAATATAATCTTATTCACACAACTTTCATATTTATACATTTTATTCAAAATGTAAATATTAAACATACTTCCAAATTTAATTTTCTTTGCAAGGACTGTACGTATAATACATTCTTAAATTGTACATCTAACATCTTTTGGGTGCCTGCACCTAAAAAAAGAAACAATGTAACAAAAATATGTTCTGTTACATCCAGACTCCACAGTTCTTTTCTTCGATTAGAATTTTCGTCATCACCATAAAGATTATTATCGGTAGACCATCTGTTTCTACCAAGGGAGTTACGATGGTGACGAGCCAATTAACACTCGCCTTTTGGACTAGTAATCCACTCGGAATGGAGTCATCGAATTAAAAATTCAAACCACGTGTTGAATAGAAGAACTTTATCCCGAGGAACAGAAGAAGTAAATAGATTAAGGATTATAAACCGAAACGGCGG
>NW_017257767.1:16470-16691 GCF_001594055.1 Mycetomoellerius zeteki
TTTCGACCTCGAGTGTGGAATTCGTAGAAGAGTTCCCACCTCCACCTCCGCGTTACCATTTTTTCATCCATCCCGAGGATTCATTCGAATCCTTAATCACAAAATTCCCGCGTACAACACAACCACCAAATGCCTATATAATCGGTCCCGATTATTTTGATCCCAATGAAATAAGAAATGCCATAGCTGGACAGCCACCCCATGCAACAATCCCTGTAATC
>NW_017257767.1:17057-17439 GCF_001594055.1 Mycetomoellerius zeteki
CGATGGCAATAACAAAAGAGCATATTCGATTTTCCGTCCACTTCGCGTTTCATCTGAAGAAAAATGCTGCTAAAGCCACTGCAATGATTTGTGCTGCATACTTCGTTTGTTTTTGAATAAAGATTGAATTTTACAAAAAAAAGCTCAGAACTTTTTTGTACACCTAATATATATATTCTTATTAATAAGTGTAATAGTAAAGCTATGAATAGTTCGTAAGATAAGTCGATTGTGTTTTGTTAATATCCTTCACGAGATATGAACGTTAAATTGTAACGAGATTCTATTTAGTACTATTTTATAAAGATAGACTTAAATTTTAATCATAAATCCAATTAAAAATAATGTTTGGCTATACTTCTACTGTAAGATTTAGTGTTAA
>NW_017257767.1:17521-23437 GCF_001594055.1 Mycetomoellerius zeteki
AGATCGCATGTGGTCCGGTCCCGAGTTACAAGGATTAAGTTTCTTGACTCAAAATTCGGACCGACGTTCGCACTGCCCGTTGGAAACAGGTGTTATAGCGTCCCTTCAGGACGTTGACCCATATTCCAGAGCTATAAAAGGTGCGTTCGACTCGCTCTATCCATTTCCCGCGGATGCATGCGAGACACAGCGTCTGCTCTAACGTCCTTCCTTGCTCCAACCTTATTACTCCTTCTTTCTCTAAACCTATCCGCACACATAACCGGAGTTCGGACATAACAGTTCAAAAAGTATTTAAAAAAATATGTCCCCATCGAAATCGTTTCACTTTAATTTGAAATATGCTCTTTTCCGTATTGTTTCGAGATAATTTGATACAAAGGTTAAAATGAGACACTCTATATATGTATATATATATATATATATATGTACAAGAATAATTTATTTCTATTACGTGAAATAATCACATATTGTGAACCGCAAGTTATAACACTATTGTTTATGTCAAATTCTACATTAAAAATATATTTTGCTTATATTAGTATTTCTCGTATATGTCTCTCAGTTTGATTAATTATAACAATTACAATTTATTCACAGGAATGTCCATCTACAACTATGCCTTATATCACGCAAACTAAACATAGTGTTCAAAATACAAATGTTAATGCAAATGATATGGTACTTCATAGAATCCACTATGGCCTGTCTATTAACATATCAGATATTTGGAGTGCATCAGAATATATGGACATTTGATAGTACTATAACGAATTTATATCATTATTTATATTTTGTTTTGCACAGCATTTTATTTGTCAAATTAAACTCCGTATGTCAAACTGTTTACTATGAGGTATAGTTATAATATAATAGATTAAGGGCATTAATAATTATTTATAATTAGAATAATAAGCACATGCAACAATAAAATTACACATGTCAAAGTTTTATTTGAAACGATGAAATCTTATTCATTGAATGTAGAGTTATCAGATTTACTACAAACCTTCGTTATATATAATATAATTTCAGATAAATGAGACAGTAGCAATTCTTTACAAATTGTCCAATTATAATCTTGATGAGAACTTACGTGAACAGGTAAATAATTACAACATAATTTTATATAGAATTTTAACTGTCTTGCTTAATATTACTATCGCTCAAAATTCGGACACCTACATAAATTTTATCGAATATTTATGTACAAAGTTGGGACATTACATAACAATTGTATTATTTTTTATATATTTTAGGATACTTGTACACACATTCTAACACCGTAGGTGAGCATAAGACGGAAAAAGTTTTAAAAAATATTTTTTATTTTATACACTACGCAAAAAAATTAAATGATCACCTAGACTGTTCTCAAAAATAGGTAAAAATTCAGAAGAGTGTAACTGCGTCAAAAATGATCATAAGAGATTTCTAAAAAAGTATTTTAAAGCTTGAAATCTCTACTTTTGAAATCGATAATTGATATTTCGATCTGATTGATTTTTTACCTAGCTATACGAACAGAAATAGGTATTCGTCAAATCTGAAAATTTTGTACAACTTTACAAAGGTCCATGGCGTGAATTAAAAATCGCACACAAATGCGGTTTTCAGCAGTTGAAAGAGTGACTCTTTACTTTCAATTTGTTTTTTTACTGAATGTTGTAAGATTTTTTTTCAACTAATTATTCAACATTGAAGCAAAAATGGCCCCTTTTACTTGAATGTTGAATAGGACTGTTTCCGCTGTGATAGAGTGAAGTAGAGGTTTCGAGAAAAGTCAGAGCAAGGTGGGGAAATAGGGAGAGAGTGAAGTGTGAGAGAGTATAAAGTGAGTGGCGAAAGAAGGTGTGTGGCGGGAAGGGTGGGAGAGTGGAAGGAGAAGTGAACGATAGGGAGGTGGACAGGAAAGAGGGTGAGAGAAAAGGGATTGAGGTTAGGGGAACCATTAGTAGTTGGGCAGATGGTGAGCGGGGAGATAGACGGAAAGGAGTTGGGGAGTAGGTGGTGGGGGCAAGTGAGTTCGGGTAAGAAGGACTAGCGGGTTGGTCGAGATAGAGATATCGATAGATCGAGTCAGTTCGGGAAAGATAGGTAGAGGGGATAGAAGGAGTAAGAGAGAGGATAAATGACGGAAAGAATTGAAAGGCTAGTAAAGGATAGACGGGGAAGTATAGGAGATTTGGAAAAATACCTGAAAAGGAAGAGGGAGGGAGAGGGAGGGAAGAGGAGGGAGAGGTCAAAATAAGTAATATATTCAGGAGAAGTAAAAAAACGGTATGGTCGCCAGTTAAAATGGGAGAGGAGGGGGGGATGAAGGAACTACTTAAGGAGATGAGAGAGGAAATGAGAGAAGGGTTAAAAGGATCGAGGAAGGAAATAAGAGAAATAGCAGAGGGGCAAAAGGAGTTGATAAGAAAAGAAGTGGAGAGGATAAAGGTAGGGTCAGGGAATGGAAAGAGGGGAAGGGGAAAATGAGAGAAGGTGAGGAGATAGGAAAGGAGGAAGGAAATTAAGGTTGGATGGAAAGGATAAGAAGATTAGAGAGAAGGAGTGAAAGAAAGGAGAAGAAGAGGAATATTATTATAAAAGAGGTAGAAGGGGAGATAGAAAGGAAGATAAGGCAGATTCTGGATAGTATAGAGAAGAGCGTAGTGGTCGAAAAAATAAGGAAGTTAGAGGCGGGTAGGAGAGAGAAGGGTTGGATGGGGGTGATAACAATGGGAAGTGTGGTGGATAAGGGAAGGATTTTGAGAGGGAAGGGGAAATTTAGGGGAAGGGATGTATGGATAGAAGAAGATCTGACATGGAAGGAGAGAAGATGAGGTGAATGAAACAGGTGATAATGAAGGAAGGGGGAGCAAGGATGGGTCGAGAGGAGGTGTGGATAGAGGGGGTGTGGTGGAAATGGGATGAGGAGAGGGAGGAATTAAGGAATGAAAAGGGTAGGAAATGGGAGAGGGAGTAAAAAACGGGGAGTGAGAAAGGAAGAGGCGAGAGAGAGGGAGAGGCGTCCACCGAATCAACGGGGAGTGGGAAAGGAAGAGGGGAGAGGATTGAGGGATGGGAGGTGGAAAGAAGACAATTTTTTGAGGTAAGAGGGGTGGAGTTGGAGAGTTGGCAAAAGAGGGAGCGGGATGGAAAGAGGGTATGGGAGGAGTTATGGGAAAGGGATAGAGAATTGCAGAAAGTGGAAAGATGGGATAAAATAAGGGTATCGGAGTTTAATAGGTGGAATGGATGGGTAAAAGGGGAGGGGATTCCGGAGTATTTGAGGAAGGGTTGGGGGAGGGGAGATGGAGAAGGGTGGCAAGGTTTAGACTAGGGAATGAGGTGAGGGAGGGAAGATATTGGGAGAGTGAGGAGGAAAGGAAATGCAAGCTGTGTGGGAATGAGGTCTTGGGAGGGGTGTAGGGCCTGGAGGAATGGGGAAGTTGGAGGATGGCCGAAAGTGGTGGGGAGAATTCTAGGGGGAGAAGGTGAGGGGGAAGAGTGGATGAGGGAGGTGGAGGAGGAAAGAGGGAGAATGAGGGTGGGAGAGAGTAACTGTGGGGGTGGACGGGAAAGAGGAGAGAAAAGAGAAGGAAGAAATAGGAAGGAGAGAGAAAGTGTGACAGTGTGAGAACAAGGGAGAGAGGAGAGAATGGGAGAGTGAGAGAGGGGGAGAGAGAGGGAGGGAGGGAGGGAGAGTGAGAGGGTGAGAAAGGGAGGGAGGGAAAGAAGGTGAGGGAGCGAGAGTGTGAGAGAGAATGAGGGGGAGAGGGAGGCTCTGTGGGGTGAAGAAATGAATTGAGATAAGATTAGAAGGATTTGAGTCACATTAATGAAGTGGAAGACAGCGGAAATGGAGGTCCATGGCGGAGAGAAGGAGAAAGAAAGAATAGGTTGTAGTTGTAAGTTAGGTTAAGTTAGATTAAGTTAGGATAAGACAATATGTAAGAAAATTGGTGGTGTATGTAGGTATGTATGAGAATTGTACTGTATGTAATGTGTGTATATAAATTGTAACCCCGAAGGGAACAATAAATTATCTATCTATCTATCTACTTGAATGTTGAACAACTCGGTGAAAAAAAATCGTACAACTTTCAATAAAAAAGCAAATTGAAGGTAAATATTCACTCTTTCTACCACTGTAAATAGCATTTGTATGCGATTTTTAGTTCACGCCATAGATCTTTGTAAAGTTTGTACAAAATTTTCGGATTTGACGGATATTCACTTCTGTTTGTATAACTCCGTAAAAATCAGTCATATCGAAATGTTGATTACCGATTTCGAAAGTACAGATTTCAAGCTTTAAAATACTGTCTTAAAAATCTCGATATGGTCATTTTTGACGAAGTTACACTCTTCTGAATTTTTATCTATTTTTGAGGATTGACTAGGAGATCCTTTAATTTTTTTGCGTAGTGTATAATAAAAGCGAATTTTTGAAAGTTATTTCATACTATCAATATTCTACTATCATACTATCAATTCTATTATCATACTATAAATATTCTGCAAAATAAAGCATTTTGGCGTATAGAATTTGGCATATTGAAAATAATTTATAAAAATTTTGTAATTGGCGTTGGTATGTACAAATATTCTAAAAACACATATAAAAGAGTACAATGTGTTGAGTTGAATTCATATCGTTGTATTATATTCATTTTGAGTTATTTATTTTTTAACCATTTCTGTATGCCGTTTTGCCTTTGCTTCTATTCAATATGTCGTTAATTTAACTAAAAGATTATAGTTAAATAACTTAACTCTTAAAAATGTAATAAATTTGACTCAAATACAATTTATTATTTACTAAGATCATATATTAATATGAACGCTTTATTTTTAAACTAAAAAATGGATTGATTTTGACACATATTGAAGTTAAAAATAATAAAATGTCATTAAATGTATAAAGGGATAGGGTTGCTCTTTGATATTTGCGACAAAATATAATAATTGACGTTTTATAATAATGTCTTAAATTTACTCATTTGATAAAATTTATGCATGTGTCCGAACTGTCAAGAATGATAGTATATATTTAACGCTTATTAAATTATTTATTTCAATCAGATTTTGCAGTTTATATTGCAAATAAAACAGACAGAGGTAAAATTTGGCTTGGGACATTACTACTTTGGATATAATTTTATGTGCGAGGTATGTCCTATTTTACATAAAAGTACGGAAGTATGTAATAAACTTAAATATATATATGTATATATATATATATAGGGTTGGACAGTAATTCTGTCCACTTAGAATGTTTCCACTATTTTTAAACATATGAAGTAATATATTTATTGAAGTTGTATAACTTTAAGGGGGATATACAATATACTACAAATAGTTTTTCTATGAGTGGAGGTGCTTTGGAAATTTCAAGGTCACCTCCACTCTTATAAATGGAATAGTATATTTTTTACACAATATGATTCTTGTAATTATTCTGCATATAAAAGTATTAAGGTAGTGTATAAAAAAACCAATAGTTTACGAGATATTTTATACCTTATTCTGGCATTGACATAAAATGTTAAATAACTCATAAATTATTGTGACAATCTTGCGTTTCGCGGGTTTTCTCCGTGTTCAGATCCATTCTTGGAATGCCAACGTTTCGTGAACCTTGCAGTTCACTTCATTAGGGCGAGGAGCAGTCTGATACTAAGCTGTTCCCCCGGGTCGTTCCTTTTATATTACGCTGCTTGTGTGGGGGGGAGGAGAGGGGAGAAAATTGTGAGTCAAGGGGGGGGAGAGGAATTCGGCCGGTTTTCAATAGCCGGGAGGATGGTCTTCCATATTTTATTTATATTGTAGCCATTATCTCTATTTAGATTGTTAGGGTGTTTTTGTATTTCTATGGCTTCTCTATACTTTCTTGGAAAGTATGATGCAATGTTGGCTATTGTGGTC
>NW_017257767.1:24445-26809 GCF_001594055.1 Mycetomoellerius zeteki
GTTGGCATTCCAAGAATGGATCTGAACACGGAGAAAACTCGCGAAACGCAAGATTGTCACATAGGTAACACCCGTGAAAGCCTCAAGAATATCATAAATTATTAATTTTTTTATAATCATACCTTAATACTTTTATAAATAGAATAATGAGATTAATCAATTTGTAGAAAGAAAGCACATAGTTGCTTTGAAAAGAATATGTATGTAAGAAGGATACTTTTTTAAATACGCAACTGCGTGTTTTCTTTCCATCAATTTATTCATCTCATTATTCTGTTCAAAAGAGTATTAAGAATAAAAAAATAAATAATTTACAAGTTATTTAATATTTTATGTCAATATGTAGCCGGACATTAATGAAATATCTTTACCTTTTCAGTGCTTTACCTTAGTTGGTGTGTCCGCTATTATTTATTTGGTTGCCAGCTTGTTTGACCTTAGCAACAAGCAAGGTTGGTGTCTTCTTTTCTTCATCCTCTTCGACCTGGATCTCTTGAGCCACTTCTTGGTCCTCCAAGGTCATGATTAGTTGTTTAATGTCCTGTTGGTAATTTTTGTGATTTAAAATAAATTATAATCTATGGACGAATGCGATTTGGAGCTTTCGGTCACAAATATATGCCAGAATACAGTACAAAATATCTCGTAAACTATTTATTTTTTGATATCACTACCTTAATACCTTTATATGCAGAATAATTAAAAGAATCATATTATGTAAAAAAAAATCATACAATTCCATATAAAAAAAGTGGAGGACTTTGAAATCTCCGAAGCGCCTCCACTCATTGAAAAATTATTACTAGTATATTGTACTCCTTTTGATGCTATACAATTTCAATAAATCATCATTTCGTATCTCTCAAAATAGTAGAAATATTCTAAGTAGACGGAGTTATTGCCACACCCTGTATATTTACAATAGAATAAATACGTATATATAAAATAGAACGTATTCAAGATCTTCTTTACAATTTATTCTTTTGAATTTAACCTTTTCGCTCCTAACACCGGCTATATTCGGCATCCACGAAGCGATCCGTATAGACGAACGTTGGCTATAGCAACATTCGCGAAGTAATTTATAGTGTTCCTTATAACAAGAGTTATGCCAAATCATGCTATACAGCCATATTCCAAGCGTTGGTAACACTGATTTTGTCAAACGATATATATTTAAACATAATTAGTAGTGGTGATATATTGATATCTATAATGGTCCCGTTCAGCAGAAAAAGCAGCTTTGCAATTGTTGTAAAATTCTTCAATATGATAGATTTATATATTTAGATCCATAAGAAATCAAAAGCAAAAACCAATCGCATTGAAGAATTTTACAACAGTTGTAAGGCTGCTTTCCCTGCTGAATGCAACTATTGTTACTGGGATGAAGTGGATAATTATAAAACAGTTTACGAAAAAATTATAAACATCTTGTTTTAAGGAACATCCCTTTTCTTTCAAAAATATATCAAGATGGCATAGTTCAGGCGGTTCAGGCGCAAAACGTAATTTTAAATAATATCATTTTTAGACCGTGTATGTGAGAGACACAACCTATAAATTAGACCCCTATACGGTCGAAGCTAGATCTTAAAATGCTTTAAATAATTCAATCTTGAATCATTAAATATGATATATTGTATATGTACTTGACATATCTACACACAATTATAGTCTAACGAACTGTACATCGAAATATTTCCGGACTGAGGCCTCTCTGGTCTAATGGCTCAGGACACTCGTACAGAATACAATAGATCCGGATTTGACTCCCGGCCGAGATAGTATTTTTCGCAATAAGTTTAATTACAGTTTTTTCATCATATTAACATCTTTGAAATATGATGCCTGATTGAGCATCGAAATTATTAGAATTTAATTTAATCCGCGAAATTACTACAGTGGTTTAATTGTGTTTAGTCCGGAAATATTTCGGTGCACAATTCGTTAGAACACAATTGTGGTATATATGTCAAGTACATATATATCAAGTTTAGTGATTCAAGATTGAATTATTTAAAGCATTTTAAGATCTAGCTTCGACCGTATAGGGTTCTAATTGTAATTTTAAATGTCAAAGAATGTTCACATGTAGGGAAGAACGGAGTCATAACGCTCAGTGGATCGGACCAATCACCTTAATTATGAGAATTCTAGCTAATAATACAGATTTCTTTTTATCTAATGTTTTACTTAATATAATGTTTATCTAAAATAATATATTATTAGGCATATATGGATAACTACATATGAATAACTAAAGAGATACATTCGATGAAAATTTTCATTAATAATTCGTATAAAAAGTAATGACATTATAATAACATTTTTAGCATACTTAAATACATGTACAGTTATGGG
>NW_017257767.1:27839-34459 GCF_001594055.1 Mycetomoellerius zeteki
ACGATATATGTCACATATTGCCACCGTTGGCAAAGACCACAAAGTTTAGAGAAACGATGGAGAAAATTGAAGGGAAGAGAATGAATAAAAGACATAGCGCGAGCGGGTATCACTGATTTGGAGGTACGACAGTGTCTCGGATCTGAGATAAAAGAGCAGCGATATCGTAGCTCGAGAAACCGTGTATCGAAAAAAGACGACCGTCAACGTAGATGTGCCTCACATCATAGCCGACTGTATCGGTCCGTTAAAATGTCAATATCCGTATTTATTGCTAACACTGACACATGAAAAGTAATTAGTTCATTCGGATGATCACTCGCGCCGAACATTAAGTTTTTTTAGACATTGCTTAAGGAATTTGCTGTTCGCTTGTTTTTGGTACCGAAATGTTCATCGTAACACATACTATCGGAATATGACAATATCTGAATTTGTTGCTAACTCTGATAAATAAAAAATAATTAGTTTATTCCGGTTGCATGCACCACGCAAAAGAATTATTTTAGACATTGTTTATATAATTTGTTGCTCATATGTTTTTAATATCAAAATGTTCTTCATAACATGTACTATCGAAATATGTCCATATTCGAATTTGTTGCTAACTGTAAGTCGTGAAAAACAATAACTTTTTCATCCAGCCAATAAAAATGCGTACTTGGGGATGATTTTCGCGCATAAGGAATGCAGCACAAAAATCGTTCGCATGCAGTATATTTTGTAGAACAGTGCACGGTTTTCACAGATAGTTTCACGAAATTCTGCTAATTGGTTTTACAACAAAAGAGATATGTATAGGATATGCAGGGGTTTTCCGTAAATGTTTTCTTTGCGTAAAGGGTAGCACTCCGAAATTTAACCTAGTTTACATTATGAGCACATAATTAGCACTAAATTATAGCATGAATATTTTTTATCTTTATTATTTTTAGTACTTTTCTCTTGTGCGATACACGTTTTGTTTCAGGCGTAAAGAGTAGCGCACCGAAATTTAAACTAGGGTACGTTAAAAACACATAATTAGCATTAAATTATAGCGTGATTTTTTATTTTTATTATTATTTTTTTAAATGTGCATTCTAATTTTATTAAAAGACAGAAGAAAAATGATTTCTTGCTAAAAGACTAGAGCAACAAAATCGGGATTACAGCAACAAATTAACATAAAAAGAGCACTAAACGCTCCGTGTGTTTCATGTGATTATGCCCATGTTGGCATTCTATCTTGACAGACATAATAATTATTAAAAATTGCTTGTAATTTAATTTAATTCGTGATATTATTACAGTAGTTTAATTAGTTGCGTTTATTAAGTCCGGAAAACTAATTCGGCGCGCAGTTCGAATGACTACGAATATGGTATATATGCATGTACAAATATAGTATATATATAATTTACATTGAATTATTTAAGCATTAAAGATCCAGTTTCGGCCGTTGGCATTGAATTTCTAGTACTGATTGTATTCTTTACATATGCGGTCTAAAATAAAGATTTTTAATATTGTTAATTTCAAAATAGTTTAATATACGAATTTTTTCATACAATTGATTTATTAAAAATGATTGTCACACACACACACATGATCTGCAACTGAAATACTCGAAATAGAGACATAGAGTAACTCCGGCAAATACGCCGCGCTGGGATTTACGACGCAGAAGTCGGAAAAAATAGAAGGAATTGGGGTAATTTTTTCGCAGCTACTCTGTTAATTATGCCTTCATGTTATATTACTATTGAGTTATAATTTCAGCTTCTTGCTGTTAATATTAATGAAATTATTGTGAGTTGAATCGATTTATCACTGTAATAAGTAGCAGCATAAATTATAATCTACATAAAATGATCACTGTGGGGTGTGTAAAAGACCTAGTTATTATATCGTAATACATACGTGTTGAGGAATAGTAAAGCATGTTGTATAGCAAAATACAAGTGCTTTGTTTTCGTATTCTTTGTTTAATTTGTTGTTTTGTATATCTCACCTGTTTGATATATACGGCATTTTAAGCGGGCGGGATTTATGCCCATAGCATACAAAGTACGCAGATTGAAATCAGTGCACTAAATATTATAAATGCATTACATAAAATATGTTATATTACTTCTAATATATGTAGGAAGATTGTAATTATTATTTATTACTTCATATACAAATTCATCATTTTTATTCCTTAATAAAACTATATAAACGCATTTTATAAGTTAATGTGTCATTTTATGTCTTATTTATATGCAATATTTGTAAATTTTTCATGAGCCGTACATACTCCCCCCTGCCCCTATGAGTAGCCATATATCCCATCCCTGTAGAATATTGGCAAAAATGCAAGGATTTCAAAAAGTTTATTTTTTAATACGAAAAATAAATATTTCGGATTTTTAATATTTTTTTCATAGTAGTAGACAGCATAAAGTTTTTACTGATATAGTTCATCTATTTTAAACATAGTAAATAATACATAATAAATTAAATTTTTAATAGATATGCGGCGCATATATCGGAGTTACCCTAATCAACATGATCTCACCCCGATTATCATAACCCGTAGATTGATCGCCTTGACCCCTCACAGATAGGCTATACCGATCAAAACTACTATACCTTTTTATATCGATAAATAAAAATATGTCTAATAATTGTTTTAATGGTCTTCTTTAAAGCTATAATCCTGTACTGTATGTCTCTGCAACAAATTTGATAAAAAATCAATTCTAAATGAAAATATTAATAAAATTTCATAAAAGATCGCCACCACTCCACTCTCCCCTAATGTGTATACTTTTGGCGTGATCCCGATCATTGGCAGTATTCCGGTGGACCATCCACTTTCTGAGCGAAAAGGTTAACAAAACCATTTTAATTAAGTATAATGATAGCATACCTTCTTTCAGATGTATTCCACAGTTTTGTATGCTGCAATAATTCTTAAGATGCAGGTATATAATAAACCTTCTATTCTCGCAGTAAGAATGAGAAATTTTGTTTGATTATGATTCGATTATGGTTTGATAAGACGCGTGCGCACGTATATAAATAAATGCATTTTACTTGAATCAAAATCTCGGATCTTGTTACAACAATTAGAAAGAATTTTTGGTTATTATGACAAGATTCGAGTTTTTACAACTAGACCTAGAACTATATATTATAAGTAGTATATCATATTATTTATTACATAATGATTTGTTTAATATTTTGCAGTTTGGTTGGGATTTTTACTATTGAATAGACGTATGCATTATCAGAATTATGATTAATTTTAATCTCAGCGCACTCTAGCAGTTCATTTATTGTGTTAGTTGAGACAAGTCGAGCGAAATACTGTATTGTATTTGTCGTCGTGTTATTTCTTGCAGTGAATTAGAATAAAATCGTATGTACCATGGCTGATGAGAAAACGTCTTCTCTTTCCGTCGTTAATATAGTTTTGAGAAAAGCGCATAGAAATTTTGAAAGTAATAACGATAGGATTAATTTGAATTTCTCTATGTTACATATTGGTTTGTAAGTACCTCATAGATTATGAGTGCATGATACGCATGATGCATCATTTATCCATATTTACACTCGATGAATGACAAGGAGAAACAATACATTATGCATAAAACTAAATGCCCCAATAATTAACAGAAAGACATGTCTGATCAATAAAATATTCTGCGCTATAGTTATTGAGAAAAATTTATCCAATTAACGAGTAATTCTGATATATTTAACAATATACAATTATAAATGCTGTTCAAAATACAATAAAAATAATATTACTACATAGTACCATAATTAAAAAATTAATAATCCAGGATTATACAAAAGTGTTGAAAATATATGCATGATAATACAAAATTTATTAAATCAATGGTTACTGTAATATTGATAAACGGAATGAAATATTAACAATAAGTATATTGTATTTACTTTTAATTGTTCCCTGGTAAAAATTTAATAAGGAGCTAATATGGATCTTGTATGGATGCCATGCTGCCACATCAGGAACTAGCATGGCAAATTTGCAAGCGCTGCGCTAGCAACGTCACGTTTTTTCTAGTGGCCCTGGCGAGCGACTGACGTGCCGTGATCAACGGACTGACCAGGCGCCGCCAGGCGACTAGTAGCATAATACATTTACTCTGAGTTAATCGCACGTTTGTGATCGAGTCATTGCCAACGTTACTTATATAACTCCTACTGTAACCATTCCTAATTTCATGCCTCTGCTGATTTTAATATTATTAATATTTGAGGAAATTACATGGAAATGAAATAATACGCTGGTATTTATTAACTTAGTTAGGAAATGATAATGACAAAGCGATTGTCCTCAGTCTCGAGAGATCGTTCGACCGTGGCGGAGGTATTTCGTTCCGCTGCGATCTGAGTGTTGCATGTTTTATTTTTGAGCGTAGAGCATGATCTATAATGTGCTCTTTGTTTTCTATTTCTTGCTTTTTAACTTTTGCTATTTTCTTCTTTGTGATCGTTTTATCGACAATTATATTTCTTGATATGTATTTTCTGTTTCTTCAGAAGTTCGTTAACGTTTATCTCGAGCAACAGAAAACGAAAAACCGGATGAGAGGCAAAAAGGCAAGATACAAAAAATAGCAAAAAGCAAGAAACAGGAAACAAAAAGCACATCGTAGAATAGGCTTAAGTGTGGCTGTGTTTGACTGTGCTATTTGTGTTTGTGACGCCTTTTTATGCCAGATTTCTTCATTTTATGAAAAAACACGTCGTGTAAGTCTAATTTTATTGAATTTTCGTGTAAAAATAAAGATTTAACAAGAAAAAAGGGTAATAATTTAGTTTCCACTGTCACCTCAAAAATCAATGAGATTAGGCTTACTTGATGTGGTTTTGCATAAAACGAAAGAATCTGGCAGAAAAAAGCATTACTTTGTCCTGCGAGCCTGTGATATTGATCATTAATGTTTCTTACTACTCAGGTTAGAAAATCTGTCAGCCACGAAATACTGCGATGCGAACAAGAACTGCGGTCATATTTTCATCATGTGAGGCGCAAGCCTGGGGCCTGGGCCTGTCGTGGGCTACGTTAGTTTATTTAATAAATTTTACTGCGTATGCTGAACTATTTTCATATCAGGTCTATATCAGGCGCAAAACTAGGCCTCTTGTCCATGGACCATGTCAGATTTTTTTAAGAGGTTATGGCGTGGTAAAGCAGTGGCAAAATATTGCAGCGCTGGCCAGTATCGTGGCACTGACAGGAAATTTCTACCAGGATTAACTTGCGATTATAAAATTTAATAAAATTCATTTAATGAAATTTAATAAATTTACTTCTACTTTGTGGTACGCTGGTCAGTGTTTGATTCAAAGAAGAACAATCTTTATGATGAAAACAGAACTTAATGTATACTAATTCTATGTCAAATTCATAAGATCCATCCATATAAAAAGTTAAGCAATGCGTCAAACGCCAACGGTTTTGTTACAGAAGAGTGTGAACTTCAAATATTCTTATGACCGTTAATGATAATGATAATTTTGCATGTTATGACAATTATAGTTATCATTTTTATCGCATCTTATATAATATTAAATTTTGTATGCTAGAAAATATGTTTTACCATTAATGAATATCATCTTTTATTGAAAATGAATAGATAGAATAATTTCTTTGGGAGGGGGAGATAGTGCTTACGAAGGAATACTTAATAATATTTAATAATAATAAAATAGATGTATTGTTGTAATTTTTTGTATATATGGGTAGAAAAGTGTCTCGGGAATCAACTGTTCGAGATGAACCGAATCCGATAATAATGGGATTTTAAAGAACTATTTTTATACTTAAAAATTTATTGTATGTATGAAATTTAAGTTCCAGTTTCCTATTTTTCTGTATTTTTCAAAAATTTTTAATTATTAATTTCACTAATACGAGAGTACCTATTTGACCTATCTTGATCTTTGTATCCACACATTTTTAATTATATTCATGTAATTACGATGATTTCGTTAAAAAAATATAAAGCATTTTAGTAAAATTATCTAAGTCGACAAACATCAAAATCTGTTAAATATAATCTGATATGTGCATGTATTCATTACAGAAAAATATATATATATGTATATAAATTGCTATTACTAAATTAATTAATACCCTGAATGGCTGAGTGCCCAATACCTGAAAATGAGTTCTAAAACAGTTAGAGAACATCATACCTATATACATATTCGTAACTACATTTTTGTTAAAGTAATCATAAAAGATAAGCAAATTATTTGTACAAAATTTAAATTTATTTATTTAATAATTTCTATGTAAACAAATAATCATTATATCTATATTTATCATATAATATTAATGTCCTATCGTCATTAAGACAGTGTTGTTACTGGCATTATTACTAATAAGAGAATATGTAGTAAAATTAAGAAAACGATGAAATTAAAGTTGAAACATGCTAATATGAGCCGACACAGAAAGTTGATGTGTACATACTTTGTTATCAATTAATAATCCATATCATTCACAAACCTTTCGCGCGCGCGAACCTTGGTTCGAATCCTCTTCAGTATACATAAATTCCTTCAAAAGTAATCGTCTACTATACGTAAAACCGCCGTTGAGTTAATCTTTCTTA
>NW_017257767.1:34622-37033 GCF_001594055.1 Mycetomoellerius zeteki
TAGATAAGTAGATCTCGGAAACTCTTTCAATATAGCATAGTACGCGTAATGTTACCAACTTTGGCAAAGTTCGTTCATCAAATACTTCATTAATGATCCTAACGCGAAGTATAAGATTGAGATCAACGAGGTGATAATCTACATCACCTTCCTCAATATTACCAATGTCATCGCCACTCTGTTATTATACCACTCTTTCATGCAACCGTTGCATGTTGGCATGTATCAGGATACGTATCGCCTGCAGTTCTCTTCTCTATCGGAAGGTAATAATGCGAATTAACTAGTGAGCCGAATTAAAAACTTTATCTTAAAAAAATAACGCGTTACCGTTACAATAGTTACTTTTGGTTAAAAATAACTCGTTACCGTTACTAGTTATTAATTTTAAAAAGTAACGTGTTACCGTTACAGTTACTTGTAAAAGTAACGAATCGTTACTTTCCGGGAAATTGTTGAATTCTGCTCTCTCACATGTGATATTGATAAAATTAAGCTCATGCGGCGCGTTTCTGCACAAAAAACGACTGAATTTGGGAAAAACAATCGTCGGGTGCTAAACTCAACAATTAGCGAATTTAAATTAAATATTGTTTTGAAACATTAATGTCATCATTAAAAACGTATTTCAAGATTCACTTTTAATACTGAAAATCCGTAGTTATATGTAATGTGAATTTGTTGTTCAATTTGTTGTTCAAAATTATGTAATGCGAATTACAGATTTTTAAAACTGATAGTGACGATCCGAATGCAGTCCAAGATATAAAATATAAAATATTTTTTAAGAAATAAAAATAAGGAAGTGAACATTTTATATTATATTGTGTTTATTTTACAACTAACCTTTTATTATACGTTTCTGCGCTAGCAATAGTAATATGATCCATTCCAATCCATCCAATAAAAATTAAAATAACAATAAAAGTAACGGCTAAATCGTAACGGCTAAATCGTTAATGCAAAAATGTAACGTTATCGTTGCTATTATAGATAGGAAAAAGTAACGATCGTTACCAAAGAAGTAACGAAAAAAGTAACAACGTTTCGAGTAATCGTGAGCATCCGCAGGATTTTTTCTAAGAGGGGTGGGCAGTCTTGCCACACATAAGGAAAAAATGTTCAAATATTTCCTTCCTTGGTGACCCTATAATTTCTACAATGCAAGTGTCGAGTTAATAACTTTTTTTCGTCACTTATTCATTTCTAATGTGTACACCTTTTACTTTTTAGTTAAAATCTTCTGCACCACGACAAAGTAGGTATATGTCGAAAAAGGTATTTCATTTTTTAGGGTTTTCTATTTTTATTTTTTTATTTCGCTGAAGTTATTTCACGTTTTTGAACAATTTTCAGCAAAATTTCAGCATTTTAGAAAAATTTCGGTTTAATTTCAGCGATTTTTAATTGAAAAATTCATTTTTAGCAAAATTTCAGTAAAAATTTCGGAGAAGTGTCAGTTAAGTTTCAGAGAAATTTCAACGATTTTTCAATATGTTATTTACAATTAGCTGAAAAATTCACTTTCAGTGATATTTCGGCAAATTTTCAGCAATTTCGCTGAAAAGTTCCAAAACGTAGAATAATTTCAGCGAAATTTTTTCACCATGATTTTTGTATTTTTGTATTTTCAAATTTTAGCCCCACCCACACAATTTTTTCACCATGATTTTTGTATTTTTGTATTTTTAAATTTCAGCCCCACCCACACCCGCTTTTATTCAATCGCGTCTCTCGACTAAGGGGCGGGGGGGGGAGGCAAATGCCATCAAGTTGCCCACTCCTGTGGATGCCCGTGCAAGGAACTAAAGTCACTAGATTTATAATCGAGTAACTTTACAAGTAATGCATTACTTGCGAACTCTGCTGTCCATGCACTGCTCCAAATAAGTTCTTCCTAGAAAGAGAAAACAGTATAGTTTCTTTCTAGTCGGAAAAAGTTTACTTTGCTTTAACTTATTAAGTAATAATTGTACATTCTTTTACGGAATCATTGAATCAACGTGCATTGACATTTAGGATAACACTGGACTCGCATCGATGTATAAATAAGGATTCAATTTTAAAATTATATTGCGAAGAGATCAATTTTGATGTTCGATTTTAATTGTAATTAATTATTAAATTGATTTGAAAAGTTTCCTTTGGTATAAAAAATTCCTTTAGTGTTTAAAGGAATAGTACGTCGTATTGAGTTCGTAATCTCGTACGTTTATTGTTTAGCGTTATCAGTCATTTGCATACGCTCATACACCGTTCGAAAAGTCACTTTTCTTTTTCTCTGAAGTACCACGTATACGTCTCGAAGATTTTTTCTTGATGAACACGATGCCATTGGTAAGATTTGCGTAATATACATCAGGATTTTGAGTAAATTGAGAAGAAATGAGTAAAAAATACCATTTTTTAAT
>NW_017257768.1:0-294 GCF_001594055.1 Mycetomoellerius zeteki
TACGACTTTCCACGCGAAGCGAGTTTCACTCCCCCTTCTGTCAAGGGACTCACAACTTTCCACGTATATTACATTAGATATACAAATAAATCTCATATCACGTTGTAAAGTGTATGCGTAGCTGCCTCATCTAAGGGAGGGAAGGGATAGATCTCCCTTTGCGTGAAAAATCGTAAAATAATAGTTCATTTTTTTTATATTCAAATGTAATTTGTTCAAGTTATTACGGCTTAAGTCTTAAAAACTTATGAAGCTTTACGGTCATGAGAATCGAGATTAAGAAGTTCGACTGTT
>NW_017257769.1:0-920 GCF_001594055.1 Mycetomoellerius zeteki
GAGCAGGCTACTACAGTTCCATTTATTTTTAAGTTGTCCAATGTACCAAGTATTATTCTGTGTTCCACTAGGTCTTTGTAGAATCCTTTTTTGGCCAAGTGATATATTTCCATATGGTTTTGTATTTTATAAACGTCGTCATTGAATACAATAATTCTTCTTGGACAAATTTTGTAAGTACATTTTCCCGAAATATCGTCGATCAGATCTATTTGATATAAGTCTACTAGCCTATCGCGTTCTGCACGAATAGCTGGTTCTAGTAATTCTTTCTCCCTCTTTTCTTCCTCGTTCTTTTTATGAAGTTCTTCCAGAATTTTCTTTACATTTGTGTCTTCTTCTCGATTTTTTTGTAGTTTTTCTTGTATAAACGTTTTGCCTTGTCGCTCTAGAGGTCTGTGGAGTCCGTTAGATTATTTAACATTGAGGATTAATTTTTGTTTTGTATCAGCTACTTAATACTTAACAAGTTCCGTGCCAATTTCAGCTTTCTATCATTACTTATAAGGATTATCGCCCGGTGATTGACATAAAATTATGTATTAGTATAAACTATTAATCATATTTTTATAATGTTAATTACTGGCAAATTAATTATTGTTTATGACGAAAACATAAAATAGTAAATATTTCTTTTAAGTTTAATTCATTCTATTTGAAAGAAGATTCTACGCTTATTACCAATTCTGTATACATATAACAGGTAATCGCCTGATGCAAGTGCATATAAAATTGTGTTTAAATTATTTACTTATGTTCGTATACAACCATTAATTTCTAATATTTTCTATATACTAGTTTATATACTTTTATATACTAATCCAGTTCATAAAAAATTAATACGAAATGTCTTCATTATTATAACGTGGTCAAAATGTCTCTCATTAAATGCATATTCGTACAATATATACATATGATAA
>NW_017257770.1:0-1564 GCF_001594055.1 Mycetomoellerius zeteki
TATTCTCTCACCACATCCTGTTTGTCGCATGCCACGTCATCGAAGATAAAAATAGAATTTGGATGCGCCTCGCTCGGTGGAACGACGTCGCTGTTGTTGAAGAACATAAAGTAGCCGATTTCATCGATAGACATCAACAAATTTTCGAGATATCGATACTTTCGCTGTTGCAATGATTTCGAGTAGACGTACACGTTCTCGAAACGCCATTCGGGCTCTCGAGCAAGCTTATGAGAACGTTGGTCTTACCGCAATTCGACGGGCCGCAAATGATCGCGCGTATAGTACTCGGCAGCATTTCGCCGTGCTTGCGCTTCTCCGCGCTGCCCCCCATCATTCGCGATTTCGCGTCACAGTTCGCGACGCTTATCGTCAACGGTTGCTGCACGAATTTCATGCTCGCACTACGTGCTACGCATTTTCGACCGCCTATTTAAAGGTGCGCCAACTCCCGAGTCGCGCAGTAGTAAAATGTATCTCGCGCTGTGTCATTCTTCCGACATTTTGGATATGAGCGCCGAGCAGTTGCAGTATATACCGAAGATCGTACTATTACGCGTGTACGGCGACTATATCAACCACGTGTGGGACAAGCTTCCTGAACACGTGAAGGTGGATTCGGAGGTTCGAACGTATCGTCGCTGCGACGAGCTCTGCAATCTGCCGTGGCAGCGGACGCACATCGATGATCCGGCACCGAAGATAAGGGACTGTAGCGAATGTCAGCGTCGCGCGGAAGTCTGCTGAATCAAGCGACAAACGCGCTTCCTTTCGAATTACATATTCCGGGCTACCAGTTTTACGGTCCAGGAACGCATTAAAACCGATTGGCTAGAGGTGACGCAGGCATAAATCTGTTGGACGCGGCGTGCCGAGAACACGATATAGCTTATTCGCGGAGCAAAGATCTCGCGAAACGACGCGTAGCTGACAAAATACTCGCTGAAGAGGCGCGGAAACGCATTACCGCGAAAGACTCGACTATCGGAGAGAGAGCCGCCGCTGCTGCCGTCTGGGCAGCGATGAAAGCCAAGACAAAGATCGGCATGGGCACGAAACCGAAGAAGACAACGACGAAGAAAAAGGTGACGAAGAAGCGGATTCTTTCGACGGCGAAACGAGGCGGCATGTTACCGTTTCTGCCAATGTTGGGCGCGCTCGGGTCCTTGATCGAAGGAGCGGCCGGCGTGGCGAAAGCGGTAAACGACAGCAAAGCCGCGCGACGTCAGCTCGAGGAGCTGCAACGTTACGATCGCGCGATGGAACAGGGTCGCGAACTGTATCTCGCTTCGCACAAATACGGACTCGGACTGTGTCTCAACCCCTCCAAACGTGGACAGGGCGTAGCAGCGAAGAAAAAAAACGTCAAAGAGACGATAAAAATGCCCTCCGGCGCAATTACCAACGTGCAGTTGGATCAACTCGCGAGACGTATGCGCGTATCGTACTTTTTAGAGGTGTTTTCATGCGTAACGCGTTACCGACGAATGGCGCACACCGAAACGAAAGCGGTATCGTTAATCTGGATACAACGGGACCCGGTACTCACTGGGTAGCGTACGCG
>NW_017257770.1:1590-4679 GCF_001594055.1 Mycetomoellerius zeteki
CTTTGACAGTTTCGGTAATCTTCAACCACCCAAGGAACTGGTGCGATATTTCGGGATCGATGTTACGACGATCGAGTACAATGTGTCTGTGGTTTCTACGAACGGTCGACGTGAATTTAAAAAGCTCGACGAGATGCCGCGAAATCTCAGTATTCATCGAACGCTTTTTCCGTCATGTCGTTGACACTTACACTGAGTGGGAAGAGCAGCCTCCTCGCGGCGAACTACTTCCCCGCCACAGATTTGAGTGACAGTGATTACGAGCTCGGCCTGATGATTTTTGAGACTTGTTACACGATACCGAACGTAAACGAGTCAAACAATAAGTTTTATTTCGATAAAGACGACGCAGAAGTTACAATCCTCTAGGGTTCGTACGAAGTTCAAGATGATAAATGATTTTTGAAACTTGCGATTTTACGTTTGTGCCGCGATGCGCTTAAAATCGTTGACATAGTGCTTTTGCATGGTGACAATAGCAACAATAGCAACTATAACACTGATGACAACGACGATGGCGAGGGTGCGGAATATCCGATAACAATCCGTGCAAACTACAACACGATGAGATGTGAGATTAGATGAGCCTACAGAATAAACTTTGACAAGCCCAACAGCATTGGATCGCTGCTGGGATTCTCGTCGAAGCGTATACTGCGACCGCGAAGATGCCACGAATTCGACGTGTCGATCCACATAATAAACGTAAACGTTATCCGCATAGAGTGTAACGTGACCGCGGGCGCGTACAGCAACGGCAAAGGTGTGCACACGATACACGAATTTTCCCCGGGCGTGCCATCGGGATATAAGATATCGAAAAGACCCGCGCAGATCATTTACTTGCCGATCACCGCACGGAGCAATACGGATCTAACGATATACGTCGTCGACCAGAACGAACGATTGCTCGATTTTCGAGGAGAAGAGATCACCGTCAGAATGCACGTGCGACGGCGACAGCGATAACGCGAGCGTGAGATGCTTGTGTTGAACGGAACGGTGCGCACGCAAAAAGATAACGCATTCTTTACAAGGCCGGTGACGTCACAGCTCGATAACATTCGCTCATCCAGCTACAGGAAGAAGAAGCTCATCGCGTCGAACGTTGAATTTTTACAATCTTTGGAATTCGCGGTACGCAAGTTTTGAGATAATTGATATCTTGAATATTACCGGTGAGCCGATCTTCGACGATCGCATCGTCAAAATCGAGACTCACACGTACAACCCGTTCGCCAACATGACGTTCGGGTACAGCTACGAGATAAGAATACCCATACACCAACAGGATCTGTACACGTTGCCGTGCGAAAGTTTTCTCTACGTCGAAGGAAGATTGACGGTGAAAAAAAAAACCGATCAGATGCCAACGACGCTTGTAAATAATTGTGTTGCATTCATGTTTGATGAAATTCGATATGAAATCAACGGTGTGGAGATTGACCGCAACAGAAACGTGGGCATAACTAGCACGCTCAAGAATTACGTGTCGCTGACGTATGACAAATCTTTGATTGCGCTGAACGCTGGATGGAACTAGATCTGACACAGAGGAAGGACACTTTAATTTTTGCGTGCCGCTCAGCATGCTGTTGGGCTTTTGCAAAGATTATAAACGCCTGATCTTCAACGTTCGCCACGAATTGATTTTGATACGAGCGCGCAACGACACCAATTGCTTGGTGGGAAATCCTGTGACGAAGTCTGAAATTGAGTTATTTAAAGTGGCGGATGCCTCACGTTGCGTTAAACGAGATCAATAAATTATAAATGGTGCGAGCATTGGAAAGCGGTCGTTATCTGAGCATGAGTTTTCGCTCGTGGGATCTGTACGAATATCCTCTGTTACAGAATACGACAAAGCATTCATGGGCCGTCAAAACGGCGACTCAGCTTGAGAAGCGATACTTCATCTTTGCTCTGCAGACCGATCGAAAGAATGTCATGTCACAAAATGGTAGCGTGTTCGACGATTGTAATTTGAGTAACGTGAAACTTTATTTAAATTCAACGTTTTATCCGTACGACGATTTAAATCTGGATTTTGGCAAAAAGAGATACGCCGTCCTGTTTGATATGTACGCCTGTTTTCGTAGAGCATATTATGGAATCGATTGATTCGAAACGCTACTCAACGTGCTCTCATTTATCAATGAAGGACCTTTTGTGATCATTGACTGCTCGCGACAAAACGAATCCGTCAAGAGTGCCACTGTGGACGTACGCATAAAATTTGACTGCAAGGAGAATGTGCCTGCAAATACTACAGCCTATTGTCTTATCATACACGATCGCGTGGTTCAGTACAATCCGTTGACCAACGTTGTGCGCAAAACCTAAGTGCATCTAAGTCTCCGAATTATTTTTATTTACATTCATGTTTTACTACTATATTACCATGTTATTATATCGAGATCTAGCAGCGCCAAGTGTTTTTACATGAAAAATTTTTCTATTTAAATTAAATTTTTCCATTTTATACGGTTAATTCTTTAATTTTTTGTGGTAACACTTAAATTGAGCAAGGTAACGCAATTTTGTATAATGTTTTGAAGGAGAATTATATGACCACTACTTTAGTTAGTAGAGAAAATCTTTGAATGAATTGTGATTAAATAACCACTACTTTAGTAGTGTAAGATATGTAGAGGATCAAGTCTCTACTTTTCAATTTAAGGGAGTTTGTCGAGGATGAGGCACTGCGGGTATTTGAATAAACAGTCACGTTTGCTAAGTACGATCACTGGCTTTATTCACCGACTGCTCAATAACTACGGTTACCACTGCTTAGCAGCAGCGGGACGTACGCAACGGAACGAACGGACTTTTCTTAAATCGGGAGCCGAATTTGCTCCGATCGAATTCTGTCACTTCCAAAGAATCGTGTCGAACGCCGCTCCGACCGTTGTGCTCCGGCTTTTCATGACATGAGCGTCGACGCGGTCGCGGCGCTTATGCTAACGCGTATACTAAATTATGGCAAGATGTCGCCAGCTCTCAGTAGTGGCGAAAATTTACGATATGTTTCACTGAAATTCTTACAGTTCGGCCATGCTGCGAGAGCATTCGTCCTCGAATGACTTTTA
>NW_017257771.1:0-1201 GCF_001594055.1 Mycetomoellerius zeteki
TACAAATGTTTCGGAGCATTTTTTGATTGATCAATTAGTAACATTTTTTGTTATGATATGACAACATTTGCTCTGTGTATCAATAATATGAATAAATAAGTTACGGTTACATTGTAGGACTCTATTACACATGTAGGACTCTATTAATGACGAGTGTACTCAGAGACTGTGTTCTAAAATTCACTACCAGCGCTAAAAATCTATAGTTTACGTTACGTGTATTATGACCGCGGTCCGATTCATGCTCGCAACGCTTAAAAATCATTTCATCCTTGTTGTTTGTCAAATGTTGAACGAAGACAAATAATGCTCATAAGCGTTGTCAGCATGAATCGGACCACGGCCTATATATTTTCAGCACTGGCAGTGAATTTTGGAACACAGCCAGAATAATCGATTCAAGCTGAAAAAAAATTGAATCGAGAATAAATCGTACTTCTCAGAATCGTTGGTAAATCGATTTTTTAGTACGAAAAAAAAGCATGAATCAGACCACGGTTTATATATTTTCAGCACTGGCAGTGAATTTTGGAACACAGTCAGAATAATCGATTCAAGCTGAAAAAAAATTGAATCGAGAATAAATCGTACTTCTCAGAATCGTTGGTAAATCGATTTTTTAGTACGAAAAAAAATCGATTCTCGATGCATCGAATCGAAATCCGGCATCACTACTCGGCGATCCTCGTGGTCCCGGCGTAGTCTCGTCATGAGTTTCTGATTGGCAGTCTCTTTGACTATATACCTCTGGACTGCTAGTTACCCACACTTTTCCTACCTTTTCCATAAGATAGAAAGAGAGGACCGTGTATCCAAGATCTCAGAGCCATCAGGTCCGGAAGTTGGCCAAATCAAGAACTAACTAGCTGCATTTTAAGTAAGAATCGGTACGAATAACTCCGAATAAAAAATTGAAGTGATCCAGAAGTACTGCTAAATAAAAAAATGGTTCGTTCTTGTTTTGCTAAATTATGTAATAATACCAGATACAAAGCTGTAGGAGTAATTAAATGTGATGCGGGAAAAATACAGATTTAAAATCAATTCGAAAAAGGTACCAAATTTAATAATAAAATAAAGTACATATTACAGTACAATAAAATATACATGAAAAGAAACACGGTAGGACAAATCTAAATAAAATATATCTGAAGAAAATAATATATATAATTATAAGCTAATATATATGTATACTTTTTAT
>NW_017257771.1:2006-6620 GCF_001594055.1 Mycetomoellerius zeteki
TTAGCATGTTAGTAATGTTGTTATGATAATGTTAGCATGTTAGTAATGTTGCATTAGTAAGATAATGTTTAATAATTTCTTATGAATAATGTTTTTCTATTTCTTATTCGTAATCATTTAATCTTCTATATTACTATTTTACTTATTAATTTATTGATCAATGTATCTATTTATAATTATTTTACTTTTATTATGTATTTTTATTATTTTACGAGGCTTTTATAACAGTATTTTCATATTATATATTTACAAACGTTTTTATTTACATTTTTATCATACACATTTATCAATGTTGCCTTTGAAAATCGCGCTGCATTTTGGACAGATTCCTGATTGGTTGGCTTATTGCTTGGCCGCCATGATGCGCGTTGGTTCACCTGTCTTATTACATCATGACCGCAGCTACACATCTGACACACGTGGCCATCCACCACGTTGTTTGCACTATTTAATGCGTTATATAAGCCTTAAGTAATTGGTCAATTTTTTACAGTTTAAGGCTTAAAATATCTATTGTAGATCTAAGTAATGAAATACTTTAGAGCTCACTCCGCTAACGGAGTCAACGGAGTACAATGTTGGTGGTTGGAGTATGTTTATGTTTACGACACTGGAGCGGTCGAAACATGGCGGCGTAGGGGGTGATGGTAGGGATCCGATCTGGTGGTGGGGGCTCGATGTTGCTTCTCTTTATATATAGGACTCTAGTCCGGAGCAAAGAGGATAAGATAGAGTGGAAGCACAGTATATACAGTAGCGCAACTCTTACGATTTCACCGTGGATAAAAATGAACTGCACATGCACGAGCGAGGTATGTAACCAATCAGGGCACTGATATTCCATCTCGCTTCTTCTCTTTATTGTCGCTGTCTGTCTGCACCGTTGAAATGTCCATATAAGGGATTTAAATAGCCATTTAACGAAAAGTGACAGGAGTATATATTATATGAGAAATAATAAAGTGATACGTGTGATAAAATGATTAAGTGATTAAGTGATGTGTTTAGTTATAAGTATTCAGTGAATACTTATAACTAAAAAAGTTTAGTGTTCAATAAAGTGCTTAGATTCGACGTACCTAGGAAGCAGAAAAAATCAGATAAAGGCCGAATTTCTTTACGGAGAATAGTTTATCTGTACAAAAATTATACAGATTTTCAATTTTCTTGAAGCACTTTGAGTTGCAGATATTATTTTGAGAGAACATCATAAAGGATGGAAAAGAGGTTAGCCCAGAAATCAAACGGATGGTGTGTTGTCAAGGAATGTAATAAAAATAATGTGGAAAAACGATACTTGTTTCGGTTTCCAAAGGAACGTGACAGGTACAATTTCATTTTGTTTATTATTTTCTAAAACATATGATGCTTATTCACATTACATCTAACATTCTTTTATATTTTATGCATTTTTTTATTAAGTTTTAAATAATATTTTCATCTTATATTCTACTGTTTATTTAATTTGCATATGTATTAAGCCATTACTAAAACATTATTAATTTTTATATAAGTTTTATGTAAGTTTTTCAAATTTTTAATGTTTACATTTTATAATTTTTTTGTTTCAGAATTTTACCAACAATTGCCAATCAATCATTGGCTGCGTTTAACAGAGAAAACTAATCAGTTTTGATTAATTATAACTAAGATAGAATCCATCAGTCTTCTAGATCTAAAAGTATAATACAATCAGCGCAAAGAAAACTTCGAACATTTGCGAAATAAACGTTAAATGCAGTCATTTTTTATTCGTTTTTTAAAATAACATGTAACAGGTTTAATATTGTTGTGATTTGAGATATAGTAAATTGAATTAGTCGAATAAATGGATTTTATCTGACAAATATAAGAAATTTAAAAAATAAATTTAACACCCTTTTTTTAACAGTAAAGGAAGAATATTTCAAATTGGAGATTAAGTAATATCGATCAGTTAAAATAAAACGGATTGCTATATTATTATTAGTTCTCTTATTGCGTTTATATTTTGTAACTCTATCATTGCAAATAAAAAAAGATTAAGTATAAGTACGAATCTCCTTATATTTCCTGAGAAATAAATGTATATCTATCATGTTTCATTTCTATTTTATTTTCTATTTTAAATATAATGTATATTGTGTAGGTCTGTTAATTTTCGAAGGTTCTGAACTTATTGCATTAGTGTACACCAGTTCAGAACTTACAGTGGAAAAAGAACAGACCTTATGCAATAAAGGAGAAAAAGAGAAAAGGTTACAACAGAGAGAAGAAGTGAGATGGAATATCAATGCCTTCATTGGTTACATACCTCGCTCGCGCATGTGCAGTTCATTTTTATCTACGCTGACATCAAAGGTGCCGACAGAGAGTTGCCGCGTATTCTTTGACGCCCTAGTACTTCAGTACGGTACTGTTTGTGTATGTGTGTGCTTCTTACCACTGACAAGTTAGCAGACAAATTGAATATTTCTGATTTATTTATGTCTATATAATTTAGGAATCATTTGGGGAAGTTTGGGAAAAGCATTTAAATTATTTGGGAAATAGTATATTTTTCTTGTAATTAACAAATTTTATCATGCGTCAAGTTAGCAGACAGTGATTTTATTTAATGTGTTTTATGAATGGAATCGATTAGAAATTATTTGGGGAAGACGTCTTCATTATTATTTTCATTTGGAAAAAGTCAGTATTTGGTAATTTAATAGATTTATATAATACATTACGAAAACGAACAAAGCCCGGGTGTAGTATAGGGCTGCGTTCAAAAATATTACCCGAGTGCCCCAATGCATCGTTTTATCCTTGTTGTTCACCCAATGTTAAATAAGGATAAGGTGATACACGGGGGCACCCGAGTGATGTTTCCGAACGCAGCCTAGGTGTGGTAGGTGTATTCATTGTAGTACAATGAATATAGTAAACTTAAAATCGCGTCAAAAATTAATTAATTAAGCCCGGATCTAATTATGCGTAGTAAGAAATTATGTGTAGTAAGAAATCAACTTAATCATAAACTTAATTATATTCGACTAATTTTCTTCACTTTCAACTGTGATTGGTCAATTCCTTATGGCTTAAGGCTTTCTACATTTATTGTACCATCCGAGTGAAGTTTGAGAACGTAGTCTAACATTTTTGTTTTCTTTAGTAAAAAAATTGATTTATCATTTTTGTAACTTTAAAAAGATATTCGTAATCTTCAACATGGATGCATTTCATTTTATGCATGATGCGCATGATGCATCATTTATCATTGTTGTTTAAATGAATGTTAATATGGACAAATGCACATCATGCCTGAAATGCATCCTTAGTTTAATAAAATTATCTGTACAATATAACTGGCTGTCACACGTGAGTATCATTCAGAAACTAATTTCTTTAAATTGATAATTGCTTGCAAATTAATGTTACGTACATAATTAATAATTGATTGAATAATATTTGTTGATACATTCATAAAGCAAATTTTAATTCATTATATTAGTCACTATTAAAATTTACTTTAGGAAAATTAATGAGGTGGTATTCTGTATAAATAATGACAAACATATCTTTTATTTAAAAAACCATTTCCTTATATTTATCGTAATAACAATGTCTTCTACAATCTTACTATCTGCAGGAAATGATCTGGTGGAAAATCTTATCAAAACAGGTAAATATTATGTACTGAGATTCTGTTGATTACAAAATTCATTTTAATTGTATCTTTTTTTATATTGGTCGCAATTTTTTCCATCCAATCATTTACTGCAATATGCTAACACCTACTTTATGAATCTGTTTTTCCAAAGTAATTTTCCAAAGTTGAAATAAATTGGTTTATCTTTAGAAGTTAATTCAAAAAAGTACATTTAGCTTTCCATAGTATTTTTGTCTGTTTTACAAAATATGATATTACTGTAAATTTTATTATAGGAAAATCTGTAAAAAGTAATGTTAAACATTTTAATTTTCAAATTATTTTTTTCTTTCCAGTAGTGTGAAGAGAAAAGTATAACCTCTAAATTAATGGAGCTAATATTAGCTAAAAATAATAAGGGAGATATGTATATTAATTTTCAAGCATTTCTAAAATGTTTATAATACAAGCCAATAATTCTACTTTTCATCTTACAAAATATTAATTTTCTACAGATATAATTATTATAGGTAATTCGACGTATAGTATATATACATTTACACGACACCCTTAATCGGGTTTAATAATATCCGTCGTTATGAAATTAGCCAATCATAGCTGTTCCTCGGAAGAATGGAACGACTGTGATTGGCCAGTTTCACCCTTAATCGGGTTTAATAACATAAATTTTATATAGAAAACCGTCGTCTAGATATTTTGATATTACTATTATAAGACGATGGGGATGGTGGTGGGATTTTTTAATTGAGTAATAGTAACTTTAATTGTATACAAACTTACCTTTTTTAAAAAAAGGTAAAAAAAGCGCTAAGAGTGCGTGTTTCTCGTATGGAAACCACCATTTGGGCCGGTTTCACCAACGTCAATTACTTAATCGGCCGTGGTTTGTATATGATACATTCCAACCCAAGTTATAATGGCTTTATTCCCCTTCAAAAATTATTGCATGAAAATCATTATATCACAAAATTTACTAAATC
>NW_017257771.1:8426-17442 GCF_001594055.1 Mycetomoellerius zeteki
AAAAAGGTAAGTTTAAGTAAATAACAAGAAACAGTACACCATTTTTGTTTTATTTTTTAATTTAATAGATAGAATTTAAAAAGTTAAGATTGTAGCATTTGAATTTTAATTTTTCATTTGATATTAATTTTTTTCGAAGAGTAATAATTTTTGATAGATAGTATGAATGTGAAAAGTGACACATCCGGACTTTACGTCGCAATATCTCCGCTTGTAGGGCACGTAGAGACAAAATATTTATGTCTAGGTGTTGTCTACATGTTTTTATTTACAGTACAATCTTGTAAAGAAGAAAATTAACATTTGATAGAATACTTTTCGAGAAAATCAATTGTGTGTTTTCATAATAATACTAGGATAACTACTTTCATAATACTAGAATATAACCTAGACACGCATCCTTCTTGACATTCAGAGAGTGACAAAGATAGAACAACACTTATATCAACTTGTGTCGATTTGTGTCATCAAATGGAAAGCACCCACTTATCATTTAGGTTTTATCATATTAGGTATCGATATAGTATAACCTAGATATCCGCTTCCTTCATGGCGAATACCTAGACACCCGTTTTCTCGACGGCAAATACCTAGACATTCATTTTCCCGACAGCGAACACCTAGATACTTACTTCCTCGACAGCGAACATGTAGACAACACCTAGACACCTAATTCCTCGACGGCGAACACCTAGACACCCACTTCCTCGATGGCGAACACCTAGACACTCATTTCCTCAACAGCGAACACCTAGACACTCACTTCCTTGACGGCGATCACCTAGAAACCCATTTCCTCGACGGCGAACACCAAGATACCCACTTCTTCGACGGCGAACACCTAGACGCTCATTTTCTCGACGGCGATCATCTAGAAACCCACTTCTTCGACTGCGAACACCTAGACACCCACTTCCTCGACGGCGAACACCTAGACACCCACTTCCTCAATGGCGGACACCTAGGCACCAACTTCCTCGACGACGAACACCTAGACACCCACTTCCTCAACGGCGATCACCTAGACACTCATTTCCTCGACGGCGAACATGTAGACAACACCTAGACACTTAATTCCTCGACGGTGAACACCTAGACACCCACTTCCTCGATGGCGAACACCTAGACACCAACTTCCTCGACGACGAACACCTAGACACCCACTTCCTCAACGGCGATCACCTAGACACTCATTTCCTCGACGGCGAACATGTAGACAACACCTAGACACTTAATTCCTCGACGGCGAACACCTAGACACCCACTTCCTCGATGGCGAACACCTAGACACCAACTTCCTCGACGACGAACACCTAGACACCCATTTCCTCAACGGCAAACATCTAGACACTCATTTCCTCGACGGCGAACATCTAGACACCAACTTCCTCGATGACAAACATGTAGACACCCACTTCCTCGACGGCGATCACCTAGACACTCATTTCCTTGACGGCGAACACCTAGGCACCAATTTCCTCGACGACGAACACCTAGACACCCACTTCCTCAACGGCGATCACCTAGACATTCATTTCTTCGACGGCAAACACCTAGACACCCACTTCCTCAACGACAAACATCTAGACGCTTAATTCGTCGACGACGAATACCTAGACGCTTAATTCCTCGACGCGGTAAATACCTAGATCTTCAACGACAATCTCGATATTTAATTTCAATTTTAATTAATATTTCATTTTAATTTTAATTAATAATTTGCGCCGCGTGTGAGTCACATCGTATTTTTGCACCACGCGCGCATCACATTGTATATATGTGACAATATTGCCATCGCTGATTATCACAGCCGTCATATGTGGTTGTTCGTATTCGAATGTGCAATGGTGCCATCGCTAGGTTAAGTCAAAAACCATCTATTATCGAAAATACGAGATGGACATTTCTCTCGGTCGACGATGACAATGGGCTCATTCAGCGGACTCAACAGTTGAGTGAGCGCTCGCTGTTATTGGTGTATTCTTTTAGATCATCCAATCATAATTTTAGATCTAGAAGAATACGTCAATAGCAGCGAACGCTCACTCAACTGTTGAGTCCGCTGAATGCAGCCAATAATAACGAACATAATGATAATGATAACAACGACGTTTCTTAAAATGAGGTGAAAATTCACAGATCCGGACTTTGCGTCGCGATATCTCCACTCGTAGGGCACGTAGAAAAAAAATGAAAGCACTTTTATCACACAATCCGTGTGGTGCCTATCGATTGAGCATATATAGAACCTGATTAGTTCAGTCGTTACCGAGATCCGATTGTTTCAATCTGCCGCAACTCGTCGGTTCGCATCGCTGCGCTTGGCTTAGCGCCGAGACACTACCGTGTCTCCAGATACTTTTAATAAAAGATAAGATATTTATTTCAACAAAGATTTTTATTAATTTTTTGCTTAGTATTTTTTTAGAGTGAAAATGGGTCGGCCTCCGATAGTTACTAAAGAAGAAGCTGTCTCTTTGATTGGAAAATACATGAAACATTTTCGGACTAACAAATTTCCTGAATATTCATCTGCGGTGGAAAAGTATGAGTCAAGATGTTGGCAGCAAGTGGAAACCACACTCCATATATAATCATGTTCGAGAAAATAAACGAGGTGATCTCGTAAGAGCTCGCCAAAATTTAGGTATAACGACGCCTGCACCAGGAAAAAATATTGACATGGTTGATAATTTTGAATCTATTATTGATGAGTATAGTGTCAGTGAGTCTATTATACTAGACGATCAGTCTGTGAATCAGGATAACGATTATAACGAATATAGTAATGAATGGTTTCATTTAAAATTAACCAGAACTGAGTGGGAAGAGATAAAACCAATAATAATACTTGTGCAAGTAAGAGAATGACATTGAAACCACGCATTTGGGGAAATGTAATTGCCAAAGCCTTTTGGCGGAGATACAATTTTTCCTATGTATTTGTATTCAAATGGTCGAGCGTATCCTATCAATCTGATGATAAGGAAAATAAATTTTATTTTTTTAAAATTAAAGGAGTATACAGAAGTAAAAAATGCAAGAATACATTTTTGGGTATTGCTGACAAAGATCCAGGATTGGATGATCTCTACTTGAGGATAAAGACTCGTAGACTTGACAGGAATATCACGAAAATATAAAAAGACCACTAAATGGTAAAGAATAATTGTTGGACAGCAGTTAAGTACTCAGAGTGCTGCAGTATTTCGTCGAAAACTTGCAAAGGATAATATGGAATTTGGAGATAATGAACCGTATTTTCTACAATTAAATAAAGTTTACAGACAGGCCAAGCCTGAATATATTAATAAAAAACTTGGAATCACTTGGAAACACCAGGACAGAAGAGATATTATTAAGTCAATTGATCTATTCAATATGTCTACTGAAATAAGTTATGTAAATGTCATTCATGAAGTAAGTTCTAATCCATTTCACGTGTTCTATTGTACCCTAGCTCAGCTTCATGTCTATCAAGAATATCGTCGTATTACCAAGGATAGATCTGAAATTTACATAGATGAAACTGATAGTTTGATCAAAAAATTTGAGACTTGTCTAGATCGAAAATTAAATCATATTTTTCTGTATTCAATAACTATTAATTTTAAACAAACGACATTGGCAGTGAATCAAATGTTGTCAGTGAAACATAATACTGAATTTATTGAATATTGGCTCAAAAGCTGGCTGCATATGGGAGCTTCCCCACCAAAGGAAGCTTATTGTGACTAGTCTCGTGCTTTGCTAGCGGCTTTATGTGGAGTATTTAATCAACGGACAATAAAAAATTATGTTGACTCATTGTTTTTATCAGCAATATAGAAGGATAAGTGCGATCAATGGCGAAGGATAAGTGCAATCACTTACATTCTTATGAATAGACGTAGCTCATGTAATGTATTTTTGCTCTAAATGGAAATGCATTAAAAATCAGAAACATCCATATTTGAAAAGTTTTTATCTTCGCACAATTGCACTGATGATTGACTGCCAATCTGTTGAAGAATTCAAACGAGTCATGCTGTTAACATGTGCTGTAGCGCTCCATACTTACGAAAGCACTATTATTATTTTACCAGACTTTCAACTGTTAGTTAAAGAAGCAAGGCAAACTCTTGAAAAATTTATATTTGTAAGAGGTCCTATAATCGAAGAACTAGAAACTTCAGCAATTTTTTGCAAAAAGGAATATCGAGATATTGAGATAGTTGAACTCAGTGATAATAAGAATTTAACTATTACTCATCGATGGATAAAATTTTTAATAAACATGATCAAACCTACAGATCTTAACGAGGAAACTGAAAGTGAAATAAATGGTTTTTACTTACCTGATTTTGTTGATCAAATTGAGAGAATAGCTAAAGAGTTTCCATTATGGACTGCCACTATTGTATCAAACAAAAAGAGGCATGCATCGACAGCATATATAGAAGGATATTTTTAAAAGCCGATTTAAAAACCAAAGTTTTCAAAGATTTCCCTAAACCGATGACCGTGAATCGTTTTCTAAGAGTGCACATAAATGATTTGATTGGTGCTGCAAATTTATTCATTCCAATTTTAAAACATTTCAATATGTAAAGGCTACCTATAGCACACACAGAATCTAGTTTTAAGACTGAAGAACATGACAATGAGTTAAATGTAACAAATCCTAACGTGAAGTCAATTCCAAACTTTCAGGTTCAAGGTTTGATACTTGCTTTTCCCAAATTTTCCCAAATGTTTCCCAAATTAGACATAAATAAATCAGAAATATTCAATTTGTCTGCTAACTTGTCAGTGGTCTTCTTCTTCTTCTATATTTGAGTGGCCCAGGTTCCGATGTAGTCGGATTCACGTGGCCAGTCTTATCCGATACACCTCCAACCTTCCACAAGAATTCCTCCAAAAAGGATGGAAAGCAGAGTTGCTTTCCCCGGTGAGATCTGCAAGATCTGTAACAGACCGAACAAATATCATGCGACCCCCCCCCCCTGCCACCCCCAAAGCGTCCCCGGAAGGAGCCGGAGACGAAGAGGAAGGAAGGGGGCGAGCCTCGGCCGGCACCCTCCCCCCAAAAAAACGCGGCGCGATCATACGACAACGTCGATCGCCTTAAAAAATAAGAGAAGCAGTCTGTAGAGTTTATGAGGGGGATGTTTTAGGATAGGAGAAATGTCCAGAGGGTTTTGAGGGGAGAGATCCCTAAGATAGACCGTCAAAGGACCGGATTTATTTCTCGTGAGCGGACAATTGAAAATGATGTGGTTGACGTCCTGCCTGGGGTCCCCACACGGGCACGTCGGTTAATTTACCATATTCTGTAAAGGCTATAGTTGAGGTTATAATGATTGGACCTCAGTCTATTAATACGATCTCGCTTCTGTTAAGAGGAAGTTTAAAATACTAAGGTTTTACTGACTCAGGTGGGTATAAGGTGGAATAATGCGCGCCAGTATCCTTGGCTTTGCTCTCAAGATAATGGCAGAAACGACGCTGCGATCTGGATCTAGCCTCCGCTTGTAGGTCAGAATAGGGAGTTCGAAAGAATTCTCTAGGGCCCGAGACACATGCCTCCTTAGCTGCCTTATCAACCACCTCATTCCCCAGGATTCTCTTATGCGCCGGAATCCAAAAGAAGGTGCTCTCAATACTGATCCCTTCCAATTGCAGTAGAAGTTGCTTGATTCTGTGAATGATATAGTTACCGTTAACTAGTCTGTCTGAATTAATAGTCTCCAGCACGCTCCGAGAGTCAGAGAAAATCATAATTCTGGGATAACCCGCATCTAGCGCGAGGATTAGGGCCTGCAGAATGGCCCAGGCTTCTGCTGTGAATACTGAAGAGTTTGAGGTTAAATTATATTTGAAACAGTAGCAGAATTCTGGTGAATAGAAAGCCGCGCCCGCGCAACCGTCCTCCGATACCTTGGATCTGTCCGTGTAGATTGTGAAAGCAGAGCTGTCGAGGTCCCTGAGGTTGTGATTAAATTGTTGAACGATTTCACTATTGGAATTGTCCTTATGACATATCACGAATTCGCGGAATTCCTTGCGGAAAATAAAGGCTGAATAACCACGTTCAAATGCCGGAAGGGAATAAGATCTATACATGTGTGCCATTTCATGCTTGTTAGTGATGTAAAATTTTAAGGAGGGAGATTTCCGAAGAATGAACTTTCTCTGATTGGCAGTAAGCGGTATCCACTCCAGACGTTCTAGATTATCAATGACCGGACGGTTCTTTTTGGATGTGCATTTTAAGATGAATCTCTCGTTCAGGAGACCAAATCTGAGTTTTAGAGGCAGTTCTCTTGCTTCGCACAGCATCACGTTGATTGAGGTCGATTGTCTGTATCCCAGTGCCGTTCTGATGGCTTTATACTGTAATCTTTCCAATTGAAGAGAGATGCTGGGATTGTCGTGCCACGCAAAAATAGAGCAGGCATACTCTACGGCATCCCTAGAATACCGATCTATAGATGGAGAGCAAACACTGTGGGTGGGAGCCCCACCATACGGCCGTGAGCGAGGAGATGATGTTGATAATTGCTCATCTCTTTTGAACAAGATATTTGCAATGCAGGTCATCTTTCATTCTGCTATCCAGAGTCACTCCCAAAAGTCTGACCTGCTCCGTCCTTGGAACGGCTTGTTGTCCCATCATGAGCGAGTGGCTAGCAATTGGCTTGTTCTTTTGAAGCGTGAACACTATCCATTTGGACTTGGAGGGGCAGAGGTACAAACCTTTATCGTTAAGGAAAACTGCAATGTTTTCTAGAGTTTTTTGCATCCTAGAGAGCGCCTCCAGAGGATCTCTATCTGCAGCAAAGATGACGATATCATCTGCAGAAATTCGGCTTCCTTTACGCATTCCTTGATACTGCTGAAGGATAAGTTAAAGAGTAAGGGACTGAGAACTGATCCCTGAGGGATGCCTTTATAAGCAAAGTATTTGTCGCTAATATTCCCATCTTCTATAAAGTGCACCGTCCTAGCAATAATCAAGTTCTCCACAAACTTTCTAATCACGGCTGGTACTCCGGCGCTTTTAAGCTCATTAATGAGATGGATGTACATTGTCGAACGTTCCGATAATGTCAAGGAAGGCAGCCACCATAGACTCTCCGTTGGAAACGGCTCCTAGGATGTGGTTGGTGAACGTTACTAGACTGTCATTACATGACCGACTAGGACGGAATCCCATCTGTTCGTGGGGGAGAAGTGATTGTGATTCCAACAGCCATAACAGTTTCCAATGCACAATTTTTTCCAGTAATTTTAAGATGCAAGAGAGCAAGGAGATAGGCCTAACTCCCGAACCTCCTACATTAGGGATAAATATTATACAACTAGAGACACCTTCCATGTGTGATTTGAGAGCGACAGGTTGCGTCGTTTAAAGACTCTGATCAATGACCAGATTTCTGAGGTCGGAGTTTTGGAGTCAAAGTTCCGACGAATTTTCTCCATCCTTTCTTCTTTTCCCTATAAAGAACCTTAGATCACTTTGCCCTCGCTTTTTTAAAATTGTGAAAGTTTTCGATTGTAGGAATTCTCTGCCAAATTCGGGCCGCCTCCCTGCGTTTAATAATTGCTTCCTAGCATTTATCCATCCACCACGGAGGGGTGGCTCTCTCGTTGGATATTGATACAGTACCCGAATTTGTGATGTTGGAGGAGGAGGAGCAGCATGCTACAGCCCTGTCCACTAAATGATTCGTCAATCGAGAGTATGCCTCTTTTTCGTCAGGTGGTAAATGGCTCATAAACAAGTCATATGAGTCGGCGAGGGCGTCCTGAAACTCAGCCAGCTCTTTTTTATTGAGATTGATTTTATAAGCGTATCGTTGTCGCAAGATCAAGCTGGTACCGACTCTGACTGTGATGAGGAAGTGATCGCTGCCCCAGGTGTCCTCTTCTGTGCGCGCCTCACATAGAGGAGCCATGTTTGCAGTGGCTATAATCAGATTTTAGGCTATAATCCTCAGTCTATGACTGAGGGACCAGAGTTAGGTAGAAGAAGCAATGTAGGTCGTTGATCGTTGAGAGTACATGCATGATAGTTCTCTATTGATGTTAGGATAAATTTACCAGCGTGATCTGTGTATGAGCAGCCCCATTGAGAGTGATGGGTGTTGTAATCACCAGCAGTGATGCCAACTAGATGGTTTTCCCACTAGATTTGGTGGTTTTTTGAGACGTCTGGTGGCAAAATTTATTTTTTAGTGGGTAACCTAAAATTTGGTGATTTCGAGGCAATTTTGGTGGGAAATTGGTGATTTTACTATTGTTTAGTGATTTTATTATAATTTGACATTTGAGGGATAAATTTTATAATTTTAATTTTATAATGTTATTACTTAATGTTTTTAATAAAAATGTTTCCCAAAGATGAGAGTGAATATTATTAAAAACATTGACCATCGTCTTCTAATTTACGTGGTAATTTAAAAATTAAGTTGTGTTTGTGCATATGTTAAAATAATATAATCTCATTGATATATAAAGCAATGAAAAATTAATAGGAATCGATCGATGTGAAGGATGTGGGGAGTTGACTGTGCGCCGTTCGTAGAGAAAACAAACTCAAATAGAGACCAGAAATTATTTAATGTCTCATGTATGTATATATTTCACATTTCTGATAAAATAAAGAAACTTAATTACATTTATATTATACAATGTCTTGTAAAATAAATCAAACAATAACATTTATAATAAACTAAATAAACGTATATACAGGGTGTCTAAAAAAAACGGATCGAAACACAATGAGGACGTAGATTGGATCAAGGGGAACAAAACAGTTTTGTACCATTTTGCAGTTGACGCAATATTTAACGAGATATTAACGTTTAAAGATAGGCGAATACAAGCGTCCGACCAGCCTACTGCTCAAGCGCTATCCTTCTCCTCCCCATGCGCGCCGTTCTGAGTGGCTCGCTTGCCAGGCTATACCCGCACCTCGCGACCCGCCCACGCCCCCCGGCCGGCGCGACATGCGATCGGTGGGGATGGTAGG
>NW_017257771.1:18451-23234 GCF_001594055.1 Mycetomoellerius zeteki
CAGTGTAGGATTTTTCCGAAAGTTATATTGAAATGAGTTTTTAACTCAAGCCATTGATGCAATATTCTATTAACAGCTGTTTCTATAGATAACCATTTTGTGTTGGAAATTTCTAATATTCGTAAGGGGCGTTCACCACAGTTGATCGTCTCATAAAGCTGAGTGTATTTTATTTGACGTGTAGCGGATTTTGAAAACCAATTATAAGTCTCGTGAATTAAAAAGTCGAGATTTCACGGGAGAGTATCGGTTATGGCATGTGACACGGCAAGCTGTAATGAGTGGCAGAGACATCTAATCAAAATCAACGATGGAACTTCTGCTTTTAGTTTTGCATAAACACCGTTATTTATTCCGACCATAACTGAAGCATTGTCTGTTCCAATAGCTATCAAATTTTGTAAATCTAATTTCATCTCCTCGAGAGTTTTCTTTAGAGCGTTGACAATACTATCGGCATTACACGTTTCCAGCTTGGTCAGTGTTATTGAGCTAGCTCAGTAAAAAACTTGAGATCGTTTTTCCATGTTTGTTACTGTAGTATATTATAACGATACCCAACAGTTTATTCACGGACACATCGTTCGACTCGTCCAATAAAAGACTATATTTACCGTTTCCAACATCACTGAGCAAGTCGTCGAGGAAGTGAGGACCTAGTACATTTTTTATAATCTCACTGCTTTTCGTTCGATGCAATCGTATATTTTGAGCAGCTTGACTATCCTTGAAAATGTTATTGCACATTCACCCAAATGATCACATGAAACGATTGCGGTATGCGCACAGATGAAAAGTACCATTGATCCTTCAATAACTGACGAAGTCAGGTGCTGTTCGCAAAAAGATAATTTTTGTTGTCTTTGTGAAGAGAATGGTTTTGCAGCTTCTGTATGTTTATTTGTTTTGCTATGAATGATTAGATCCGCATATCTTGCTGTTAACTCGCATTTGCAAAACTTGCAGTAGACCTTCGTATCGTAGCCCGGAACCTGTTTTGTGATAAAATTTTGAAACAAAGCTGTGTACAAAGGGGTGTAAGTGTAACAAGTAGCATGTACTGTAAGAATATTTTCTCCATGAGACTTTGTGAAATTACGTAAACATGAAAAGAATATATATATACTTGAACAATCCAATCTTTTAAGTGTACGTCTGTGAGCCAGACAGTTCTGAATTTTTGAATATGAGTCTTTTTTGAATCTTTGCTCATCTCGAAAGAAATGTGGTAGTATTAGGAAATTTAAATGGAGGAAGTAATACTGAAACTAAATGACAATTTGGTAAAGGCAGTTGGTTTAAAGCCTGGTTTATGCTTCGGCATTAATCTTAATCTTAAAATTAGTCCTAACTTAATCTTAAGTACTGGTTTATGCTTCCCTCGAAACTCAAACTGCGCCTGCGCATACGTAAAGAAACATAACCGCAAACTGAATCAGCAAAATGAATCGGCGACGTAAAATATTAATATTGACATTTGGATTACTACATTCATTAAATACATTACATTATATTACATTACATTACATTCATTACATTCAATTAAATCCTCGTCCGACATCTTTGCTCTTTCATTGGCTCAATCTTAAGGAATTAGGACTATAGCAAGACTAAGTTAAAAGATAGGAACTTTCTGGGACTAAGATTAAGACTACGGTTAAGACTGGGGAAGCATAAATGATCTTATGGCATTCTATGTTGCCAACTTTTAAGACTAAGATTAAGACTGAAGCATAAACCAGCCATTAGGCAGAATCGAAACGCAGTGTATACACTCATCGCAGGTTAGGTCGATGTCGACAGTGTTGTCTGAAAACGAGCGAGTGCATTTAGTAATACAACCGCTCACCGAGCTCACGGGTCATCTGATTGGCAGTGTTCATTCGATCTGAGAATATAGACGAAACTGAGACAAGGGTATCGATCATGTAACTTTTTCCCTAAGGCGGAAACGTGAAAAGTGAAAATTTTTTATATGTATGTGTGTATATGTTCATACATACATTCATAAAAGTTTTCACTTTTTACGTTTCCGCTCTAGAGAAAAAGTTACATAATTGATACCAAGAGGTTTGTTGGCACTGAAAGCTAAACAAAAAAAAAAGGTTCCCAGTTTGGGCGCGGTGAATTTTCGGTGGAATCGGGTGGACATGTCAGTGATTTCTGGTGGGAAATAGGCGCAAGAGGCTAGTGGTTTTCAGTGGGAAATAAAGAGCCTCGCAGTGGGATTTGGGCAAAACGAGTTGGCATCACTGATCACCAACAAGAATGCAGTTGGTCCTGGAGTCTTCAAATCAGATGTTCGTAGAGTTGGGCGGGAGTATTGCAATTTGGATGTCGATAAATGTTGACGATTGTGAATTTCTCGTTGTCTGAAGATACCTCCACAGCAAGCATTTCCACTAAATCATCCTTCAAGTCTGACAGATCTATAGTGCTGAAAACGATATTATATCTGTTTAGGATACAGATTCCTCTCATACCTGGGTTAGTAATGTCGCTCTCACAGCGTAAAATCCATACAAAGAAAACATAGAGGAAGGAGAGAGTAGCGACTCTTGAATGCAGATAATGTCAATTTAATTTTTGGAGATTGACTGCAGCTGAGGGAGCTTGCTTCTGGCCCCGCAACAACTCCATTGGAGGATGTTAAAAGAGCGAGAGATTCTTCTGTTATTAGTGAATTTTAGTATTAGTTTCTGAAGCTCCAGTGGAGTCAAAAGAGTTAGATCCAGTGCCGGTGAATAAACCAAAGAGGAAGTCAAGATTGAGGTTGGAACTTCTGATAAAATTGACTAACCTTAATAATATTGCGATTATTGGATCGATGAGTGTTGAAATTTGTTGGTTGTTAAACAGATTCTTGAAGCTAGATAAGAGAGTTAGTATTTGCTCAAAGACGCTGTTGACGAAGTTAGAGTTCTCATTCCCTGAAGGGGCAGAATTCTGTCCTTCATAAGGTTGACCGTTAGGTTGGCAGAGGATTTCATTGTGTCGTCGCATTGTGAAGTGGTGCCTTTGGAGGTTGACGAATGTCCGCTACTACGATGCCCTTGAGATGTCTCCAAGCGAACGCTATTTGTCGGAAGAGATTCCACACCGACAATCCTCGGTTTTCGGAGAGATCGCCCTGGCGATGATGCACTTACTGCTTCCGCGTAGCTAAGGTGGTGTGCTGTCCCGGCGTCTCCGGGGTCGTCAGAGTTCAAGCTGGAAAATCTATTGAATGTATTATATCTAGTAGTACCTCGAATATCCTTGTGCAGAGACTGCTGAGAGTTATTGGCTACGTTTACACCGTACGACTGATAGCGACCTGACCTATATCGTGACCCAAAGTAGGTCTAGTCACCAACCGTTTACACCGAAAGGGACTTCAAAATTGGTTGGGTCACATTTAGTCCACGCTGATCCGAATAAAGCCATCTATCGTATTTTGTACAGATTATTTCCATATACAGCATTGTACTCGCCAGAACGTATACATAGCGCTATATTGAGTCGGGATGACAGATATCTTAACCTCTAAAATCTCGAACTTTAATGCTTAATATCTCGGTTCGCGAGACCAACCGCCGCATTTTGCCAGATTCTTTCATTTTAAGTGAAAACGCGTCAAATGAACCCAATTTCATCAAAATCGGAGATGAGGCCCGTATTCTAAATAATTACCATTATTTGTATTATTTTGATTAGCAAAGGCATTGGTACTTATGAACTTGAATCGCTGCATGAACATTTTTCCATCTTTTTTTTAATATTTATGTTCTTTGCACAAATCAATTAGTCTTTTCACAGTCTAGAAGTAAATAACAAACCGGTTTAACCTAACTATTCAACAAAACAGCAGTGTCCTACCGAGCAAATGGCTACGAAAGACTACGAAGCTTTTAGGTCGGGTCAGTCGCGCGTTTACACCGAGAAAGTAGACGACCTATTTTAGGTGAGGGCGCTAAAAAATCCGGCCTGACCTACAACAGGTCGGGTCAGGTATAGTAGTGTTTACAGCGTGCGGCCTAAATAATGCGGCCTAAATTAGGTCGAATTTGGTGTATAGGCTGTACGCTAAACGTATGGTGTAAACGTAGCCACTGATATATGGAAAGTTGCGAGGATTCATTGCCACGGAGGAGCTAGCAGGATTGGTGTTTGCGGCGATTATTCTTTTCGCTTCGACGTGAGTTATCATATGCAGCAAGCTTAATGACTTCCTTGTGTCTCCTAATGACCGGGCAGTCAAATGAGGTTGCTAGGTGCTCTCCGCCGCTGATACATCTAGATCAGTGCTTGCAAGAATCTGCACATTTCGAGCCGATTCCTGCTAGAGATACTATAACAGAGAGGGTGCGTTCCTTTATTTACTGCAAGTACTGCCAGTACTACCAACGGCGTTCCAAAATGGATTACAGTGTACTGCGAAAGTACAGATCTATGACATCATGAATTTTGATGTCATTTCCTGTTGAAACTACTGCAGCCAGCGAGGTAAAGCAGTCGCAGTTCAAGATGGCTACTTACTTAGAGATAACCTTAATCGATAGTGAAACTAATGAATCATATAAAATAATTGTTAGTCCCAAGGATGCAAAAAGAGCTGAAAATGGCAAGGATTATCTTATTGTAGATTTCTGTATCGCTATCACTATCACTTGATTCATCCTCAGCTATAATTTCTACTAGTATAGTTGCAATAAATGCAATTATATTTTCATTGAGTATTTCACTCATTGTTTACGAAAAACAAACAATGATGGTACAGTGGTCAGTGGACGTAATGTACGTT
>NW_017257772.1:0-3198 GCF_001594055.1 Mycetomoellerius zeteki
TTGAAACTGTCCGACTTGGCGTGGAATGCTCTATATATAATATACTTATATATAATATATTATATAATATACTTTTATATATATAATACATACAACATATATATATAATAGTATATATAATACATTTGTATTTTAATAATGCCACGACGTAAAGTAGAACGTTCTTCTGAAGAAAAAGAAGAATTTGAAAAACAACATCGTAAAAGAAAAGCGGACAATCAACGTCATCGTAATGAAACTATAAAAAATATGAAAATTTTTTAAATAGAGATAATGTTCAAATAAATCCTAATACCAGACCTTATATTATCTCTTGTATTAATGGTGAAATACATGATAATCGTACAGTAACTTTAAACGACGAAACAATTCAAGAAGATTCTATAAATATAATATTAGAACAAGATATCTCCAATCAATATATCAGACTCATTATTGATCACGTAAGAAAGGATATCTATGTTTAAATATTAATAATATAATATCTATGAATGACATAAGTGAACATTATATTGGATCTATGAATGTACTTTGTATTCACTGTAATGCAAAACATTTTGTAGCTGAAAAAGTATCTAATAAGGGAAATTCATTTCATGATTGTTGCAATCATGGTGCAGTTTATTTGGAACCATTACTTCTACCTTCACAATTTCTTCGTAATTTATTTAAAAATAATCATGCAAAATCCACTAATTTTTTCCAGTATATTCGTAGTTATAATAGTTCATTTTCATTTGCATCATTTAATGCTAATTTGATTAATTTTCAAAGTAGGCGATCAGGTCCATATTGTTTTAAAATACAAGGACAAATTTACTATCAAATAAATACAGCATTATATGCTGTTCAGAATGAAAATCCAACTTACAGTCAGCTTTTTATTATAGATTCTAATGAAGCAATAAATTATCGTCTTACAGAAAATTCAGAATTAGATTTTGAAATTATATAATACAAAATCTTGAAAGTATAATGCGAGAATCTAATGTATTTGCTCAATCTTATCAAATGATGGATGAAGAATTAGAAAATCAACGACGATTAGAAAGAGAATCTGGAGAATTGTTACCAGAATTACAATTATTATTTACATTAAAACCCGGTATGAATCGAGGACGATATAATGTTCAAAGGACTAATGAAGTTGCAGCTGTTTTTCGAACTACTGCTGATGAAGAAATTCCAGAATCTTATGTAACAATACGTAATAGGAATACCAAAACTTTACAAAATGTTAGTACTATGGATCCAAATGTTGAACCATGGATATATCCATTATTTTACTCACATGGTACTCAAGGATGGCATTGTAATTTAACGAAATTAAATAGTAATAAACTGTAAGAAAGCGAGTCTGATCGAAAAGACGCTCTGCCTAATCGATGTTCGTGGTCGATACACTGGGGCGCTGCAGAGTGACTAGAGAGTGCGTCAATGTTAGCCTCTACGATTTTTGTAATCCTGGTTCTTCTTCGCTCGTACTGTATAGTCACACACACGCTTTTCTTCTTAGTTCTTATAAGTTACCGTGCTTTTCTGTATTTACCTGTGCAGTACAAAATATACTTATTGTAGCTCAAAAGTGTTTGATCTACCCAGAATTCCTGACATAAACGAATAACTAGAAGTCAATATATTAAATACCGCATGGCTATTCGTGATGAATTTAATGTTTTTATATTAGGTCGTTGCCTGTTTCAACAATGGCTTGTAGATAGTTATGTAAAAATTGAAAAGGATAGAATAAATTATTGCAAAAATCATCAAAAAGAATTACGAACTGAAACATATCAAGGTTTAAGAGATTATATACAAACTATGGCGAATAATTTAAATGGACGTATTGGAAAGATGGTTATACTTCCATCCACATTTATTGGATCTCCACGTAATATGTTACAAAATTATCAAGATACGATGGCAATTGTTGCAAAATGGTAAACCAGATCTTTTTATTACAATGACTTGTAATCCTAAATGGCGCGAAATTGAAGAAAATCTTTTAGATGGTCAACAAGCTTCTGATAGACCCGACATTTGTGCACGTGTTTTTAATATTAAAAAAGACTATTTGATTGATTTGATTGTAAAGCAAAAATTTTTTGGAGAAGTAGTGTTACGTCCGAACTCCGGTCATGTGTGCGGATAGGTTTAGAGAAAGAAGAAGTAATAAGGTTGGAGCAAGGAAGGACGTTAGAACAGACACTGTGTCTCGCATGCATCCGCGGGAAGGGGATAGAGCGAGTCGAACGCACCTTTTATAGCTCTGGAATATGGGTCAACGTCCTGAAGGGACGCTATAACACCTGTTTCCAACGGGCAGTGCGAACGTCAGTCCGAATTTTGAGTCAAGAAACTTAATCCTTGTAACTCGGGACCGGACCACATGCGATCTCTGGCGAGCAGTGGGAGTAGGTACGAGGTCTTACGATTCTAAAATAAATGGAGATTGAAGTTCGTCATTTTACAAGTACTCTATTTTATTGTTAACACTAAATCTTACAATAGAAGTATAGCCAAACATTATTTTTAATTGGATTTATGATTAAAATTTAAGTCTATCTTTATAAAATAGTACTAAATAGAATCTCGTTACAATTTAACGTTCATATCTCTCGCGAAAGATATTAATAGGACACGATCGACTTATCTTACAAACTTTATTAGTAACTATTACACTTATTAATAAGAATATATATATATATATGTGTATATATGCGTGCATGTGTATTTTCGGAAATTTGAGAGATCATGGTGGTCATGACTAGGTCTATGAGTTAGTTGTATGAGTGTGTATATAAACGGAGAGGCGATACAGGAATTAAGGTATTTCACGAAGTACAACGAAGGAAGGGGGGAAAAGGTTGTGAAAGAATCTCACAGGGACGAGATAAGGAACGGGTGATTGGGGAAGGATTACAGGGATTGCTGCATGGGGTGGCTATCCAGCTATGGCATTTCTTATTTCATTAGGATCAAAATAATCAGGACCGATTATATAGGCATTGGGTGGAAGAGGTTGTGTCGTACGCGGGAATTTGACGATTAAGGATTCGAATAAATCCTCGGGATGGATAAAAAAATGGTAACGCGGAGGTGGAGATGGAAACTCTTCTACGAATTCCACACTCGAGGTCGAAAGGGATGGTGATGGCGGTCGTGGTGAAGGAGGGATGGATTGGATAGAGGAATCAG
>NW_017257772.1:3542-9000 GCF_001594055.1 Mycetomoellerius zeteki
CGACCGTGTCGCGGATCACAATTAAAATCTAATCGCGGACCGGCAGAGTGTCTTACTTGTAAGCGGACTGGTAAGATCGCAAACCGACAGAGCTTCGTTCGAGTCTAAATTCTTTCTGACTGCTGCTCGCGAAGGGCCTCCTTTTATATTCGCGAGTTAGTGGTCCCGCGTGCAGGCCTCGCGTATGTTACTGGTAATGTAGGATTAGGATTAAGGGTATCAGTTGTGAAATGGGATACGGGGATATGTGTCTAAAATAACATTCGTCATCGACCAGTTGCCGGATGTTAGATAGCTCAGAGCCACATGTGTCACTTATTATTGACAACCGCCGTTTCGGTTTATAATCCTTAATCTATTTACTTCTTCTGTTCCTCGGGATAAAGTTCTTCTATTCGACACGTGGTTTGAATTTTTAATTCGATGACTCCGTCCCGAGTGGAGTACTAGTCCAAAAGGCGAGTGTTAATTGGCTCGTCACCATCGTAACTCCCTTGGTAGAAACAGATGGTCTATTGATAATAGTCTTTATGGTGATGACGAAAATTCTAATCAAAGAAAAGAACTGTGGAGTCTGGACGTAACAACATATTGAAACCAGCTTACTTTTTGGAAGAAGAGGAGGAGCAACCCAAATCATTGAAACAGCTTGAAGAAGTTCAACAACAACCTACGGTAGAAGTCAAAACAAAGGCAGGACGAATGTCTCGACCACCTGTACGATTTACTTTCAAGTAGGCTTGATACAACCAAAGGAGTCATGTGGCGGTCTATTTGACACCACATATATTTCGAACGCTTGTGTTACGTCCAAGCTCTCGGAAGGTTTGATTGAAGGAGATAAGGAGGGAAATGAGAGGGTATGGAAGGACGCTTAGACTCAGTCTCTCAGGTATGCACGCAGAGGCGAACACCCGAGAGTCGAACGTACCTTTCGCTCTGGAATATGGGTCAGCGTCCCGAAGGGACCCTATGACACCTGTTTCCTTTGAACAGTGCGAACGTCGGTCCTACTTTCGGGTCAAGGAACTTAATCCTTTTTACCCAGGACTGGACCACGTGCGAATTTAAGAATGCTAGTGGAATTACGGGATACGAGGGGTTTTAAATAAATACACCCTATTGGGCAAAAATGTTCATTTTAAAATTAACATAAATTTATTATAAAAAAACAATGATAAAAAGAAAAAAAAATAAAATGATTATAATAGTATGTAAACTGGCGGTAAAAACTTATTTAATGTGTATGTGTATATGTCGCGTTTACAGTTACATAGAATCGGGTGAGTATATTTCTTGTGTGTAATTATGTAATAGGCTAAGAGAGGGATGGGATTATAAGGTGCTGGTAAGGAAAGCGGTACAGGAGCACAAGAGTTGGAGGTGTCGGTAAAGGACTGTATAAGGAGTGGGATTGTCAGGGATATATACAGTGACTGTTTGATCGGCTTCATTGTGAGCCGCGGAATAGAATTGGAACATCCGATTCCATTCCTCGAGGGAAGGACCAATAGAAGATTAAGCCGGAGGAGGGATTGGGAGTTGGTCTGAGGAAGGGGGTGGAATTGGTTGTTCGAGAGGGTCAGGGGGAGGGAATCGCTCAGATATGGGAGGAGAATATTGCAGGATATCAAGGAGTAATGGGTCAGGGACGGAAGGGATGAATAAATTTAAGGGAACATTATCGGGAGGAACAGACGAGTACGAAATTTTGATATCTACACTATTTGATGGTATTGATGCTAAGTCAGGTTCGGATTGGCGGCCCCGCGGACTCCTGAGGACGGTTGGATTCCGACCCCGTGGACGGGTGGCTCTCGCGGAACCTCTAACGCGCACTATAAGGGGAGTTATATTTTTATGTGGACCCAAGAAAGAAAAACGGGAAACGGAAGGCAAGAAAATTTAAAACTTACTGATAGATGAACGGTGAACGATTTGAGGTGTTGGTGAGCTGTCTCCTATGCGACCGACCAAAGAGCAGAGGGTTAGAGGCCCCAGTAGCGCAGACAGCACGGTCAGTCGATTTGATTTTAACTAGCACCAAGAGACCGACACTGATTGACTGATTGATTCTTGTTGCTGACTGGCAAATTTTCGTTGCTGACTGACTACAGTACGAATTACTTATTTTTTCTCGTTGTTGACTGACACGGACTAAGTAACTGGCCAACTACTATTGAGGTTTGACCGACACTGACACGAACTAAGTAACTGCCCGACTACTATTGAGGATTGACGACGCGTTCTCTCGCGGGTCCCTATTTATACCTCAAAAAAAGGCGTCTTTTCCTTTGTCTAGGACAATTGTTAAGTTGCAATGTCAAGCGGTGATTTACATTTTTTCTTAGGTCCTATCGTTGTTAATCTAGAGTGCTTTGAAGGGGAGGTAATTTACGATTTTCTCGAGTCTGCGGAAAAATTGCTCCGAGTGGATGTCAAATTTTATTATGCCCCGAAAAATATAGCTGGGTAAACCATTACTCGTGATGTTTAATCAGTTTTCTCAGGATGTTCGCGTGTAAGGAATCTTAAATCTGGTCTCAGATAACGTTAATATGGGGGTTGCTTTTGATCGTTTTATGTCTTGGCGCGACGTGGCGTCGGCTTTATCTTTACTTGATATGGAATTGTTAGTCACTCTCAAGTGGCGGCTTGGGTGTTTGTTATTTCCTTATATGGGCATATTTTGTAATTGTATCGCTTCTAGCCCTGCGTTTTTTCCTAATATGGAATTGTTAGTCTGCCTCGGGTGACAGTTAGAGTATGACGCAGACATATGGATTTCGCGAGCCTAGCGTTTCCAGCCTCGTATCAGCGTTGTTGTTCGTTCTTGAGTGGCATTTATGAGTTTTCGTGGAAGCTTTTTAGGCCTTCTAATTCTTTCAGATTGTTAACAGGAGATTGCACTCGAATCTCATAAATGCCGTCAGTCGCGGCGTGGAGCCATCTTTCGAAAGAAAAGAATCATGGCGTCTACGGGATGTAACACATGAACGAAGCAAACTTCATGCGAACGCATTTGTTTTTCAAGACCTACTTGAAGCGATTTGAGAAAAATTAATTTCTCAAGAGATTAATAGAAGGCGCATTTTGATAGATTTTCTCATATTTCAAAAACATCCCGATCGGCTATAAAAGGACATGGGCAACAACTCGATTTTCACTCTTGCAACATACCGCGAGAGTCTCAACATTTTTGTGGTGTAACCGTGGAGCCTGTCTCATATCGATCTCGGATCATTCCCTGATGGAAGAAATCTTCCTCAGCGAGATCCAACGAGTCGTAGCAGATTCGAGAGGTTGCATCACTCAGACGTACAACGGTAGCCAAGCAACCAGGAGGATCAGCTTCCCCTACCATTACCTGGCAACTTTATAAGGTGGAGATTTCGTCGCCAGTTCTCACAAGACCTCCGAACTTTCTCCTGGCTAGAAACGACTCGAGGGTTAGAAGGCCTCTGTCTTCAAACTACCCGGTACCACTGCAGCTCCTATCTCCTCTGCCAAGGTCTCCCAGCGACTTCTCCTCGAAGGCAACACAGACCCAGCCGGTTCCCAGGATTCACCGAGGAACACTGAGCAGATCAGAGGTAGTCAGCAAAGAAACACAGAGTGACTTCGCATCGCAGAAACCTTTCACACTACCAGGAACACCACCAAGCTACACACTACCAAGCTCACCTCCAGGATCATATCATTTAGATCTCAGCCGTAAAAGACTTTGGGGATCGAAGCAGTTTACCAAGATTAAACCTGCCATCTCTTACAGGAAGAAATTAATTCAGATAAAAACGACCCTTTTCAGGGCTCTTTTTTACACATAATTTGTAAAAATAAAACGGTCCTTTTCAGGACCATTAAAAGTTAAAAATAAATTTTATAAACGGACACGCTTAACAATTTCCTTCAATGGTGACCCCGACGTTTGAAAAAACGGGTAGAATTAATTCTGAACCCGGCGAGGAAGACTCCGACCACGAGTTTGTCGACGAAGAAAGTTCCAATAAAGAAGACACTGATGATAAAGAAGAATTCAACAAAAACAACATGCCGAAAGCCTCTGGCAGCGCACAAACCGTCGAGGAAGATAATGAAAATCAAGCAAGGTTAATAGTCAGGATTAACTGGCCCTTTTGGCCAGAAGAACCGGAGATCTGGTTCATGCAACTTGAGGGACAATTCGCTCTCTGCAAAGTAACTGATGACAACGCAAAATTCACCTATGCTCTTTCTCAAATTGAACCAAAGCAGGCAAGAGATATAATTATCGGTATCCCACCGCTGTCACCAAATTTCTGTCGCGTCCCGCGGTCCCACGATTTTAAAAATAAAGATAACACAATACCTTCAAAAGGGGGGACACGGTAGCTATTGGGGGATACCAAAATGGTGCCTTTTTAATCGCTTAGACTAGTCGGGACTCGAATTTGTTTATGCAGAGAATAGTAGGTTCAAAACTTGCGTAAGGTCTGTCCCGAGAATAGGCTAAATATTCTGTAAAATCTTGTAAGACTAAAGGACAAATCTGGCAAGACTGAGTAGTATGTATTATATTTGCGGTAATATAATATGGCAATGACGGCACTCTTCGAATGCCGCTGGGGGTCCTATGTGAATGTAGTGGCGAGTGATATAATCGTAAAAACTTCGGTCGTACGCGGATTTACCGGAGTAGCAATCTTTACAAATGATGGCGTTATTTATACGGTTCATGTAAAACGATGCTTTGCAACACACGGCAGTCTCGAGCCATCGTTGATAGGATATTTCTCTAAGGGAGGAGTTAGAGTGTAGTGAACGAGAAGGACACATGAGTTATATCGGAAGGTTCACTGTGTGTCTCGTGTATGGGGAGTATGACGGGATCCTCGTTGGGAAGAATCTCGTAGGTGTTAAGCAATTGTCGTTCGAATCGGTCCCTGCGATCCATACATGCGGGGCAGAGTTCAAGGAATTCGACAGATAATAATCTAACGTTACAATTGGAACAGAAATAAGCAGAGGTTTCGTTACCGATAGACAAGTAATGTAACGTTACGAGCTTATATGAACAGTTAGGTGTTGATTGAAATTATAACACGTTTGGCAAAAATGATTATTGTCTCTAGTGTTACGGTAATAAGTGAGCATACAACAGGCCGCTGTACTTATCCACGCAGTGTACGGTGTTAGCATTATCGGTATCTCGCGGTGTGGTAAACTATATGGTGGACACATGTGTAATGTTCGCGTGCACTCGTTCAAATAAATTGTCCTCGATAACTAGGGTGTAATTCAACCCCAATTCGTCCAGACAAAGTAATTGCTCGTGCTCTAATTAATTAGGAAATTGTTGATTTAAACAATCCTTTACTGTCAAGGTGTAGTTCAACCTTGGAGTATCCAGATTATTACAATCCGCAATTCTTAAGGAATCAGTGTTTGAATTTGTTAGTATAGTAATAATATTAATTCA
>NW_017257772.1:9160-31904 GCF_001594055.1 Mycetomoellerius zeteki
AATTATCTTTTGTTCTAGCATGCTACCTATCTGTCGATTGATCTCTTCCTTATGCACAGGGGGAAAGCGATACTGTTTAACGTGAATAGGTTGCCCGTCTGTTGTGTTGATCTTATGTTTAATCGCATTGGTACAACATAGGTTCCTCTGTAGGAAGTTGGAACAAATCATTATGTTTCGCGAGGAGATTCTCTATGTGGTGCGTCTTTTCCGAATTTAAATGCTCTAGTCTTAATAGTGCTTGAACTTGATTCAGGCGTTCATCCCGACTACTTGACGAAATTACCTTAATTTCGGCGCTAGGCCCTGGCACTTGTGGCTTATCTGTCCCTATCTCGTCTATTTCTTGCAAGTTAATATGAGGAACTAGTAATTCTTTGTCTACCTCGCTCGTGTTTATTACGCGTAGGTACGCTTTTCCGTCCCGATTTGTGACTACGGCGTCACCTAGATATATGTCGTCATCGAGCCTAAGCCGAGGGACATATCCCGTCTTTAATTCTTTATTCAATACCCTAAGGTAGAAATGGCTCTGTGAGCGGGCAGGAACGATTATTGTTTCTCCTTCCGAGAAAGGAATTCGATTTCCTCTCCATTCAACGTATTTTTCTAAGAGATTTATGTTACTCGTGTCGCGTAGGAAGTCTGATCCTAGGATGCCTTCTTGCACGATTGGGAAATCGTCGGGTACGATATAGAGAAATACTGGGAAATTCATGATGGTTATTTCTACCGACCCTAAGGTCTCGATGCGACCACTGGTTATACCGCTAAGGTACAGTGGGGTATCATTACGAATGAGTATTTCGGGAGATAAATTGCGCTTTTTTATTACGTTGGGGGCGGCCCCGGTATCTATCATGAAATTAACTTCTCAGTTGAGTCCTAATGCATTCAAAGTGACGGTAGGCGCGTACGGAAATTGTTTGGGGTTTAAGACTGCGATTCGGGCTCGAGATTTTGATCTGTCCCTTTCTCTTCCGCTTCTATCATGTTTACCGATCGCGTATTTCTTTTCTCGTCCGTCGGGTTCAGATTGCGGTGTTCCGACGGACCTGGCAGCTTTCCCGTCCCGTCGCGCTGTGAGTTATTATATTGTCTTTTGCGGCATTCGTCGATGGTGTGTCCGAAATTCTTGCAATACTTGCAAATGGATTGATCGGCGCGATTATTGGAGGGGCGATCGTTATTTCTGTTGAATTCGTTTCGCGCGGTGTCCCTACTTTGATCATATCGTTTCGTATGTCTATTCACAGGGGGTGCATCGCGACGCAGCGGATAGTATTCACACAGATTATTACGCGGTGGTTCGCGGTTCCGGGTGTCGTAATTATAGTCCCGTCTCCCCGACGCTTCTCTTGAATATGCATATCTTTCCGTATAATTAGGTCGTTGTGGTGTAGAATGAGCTAACGGTTTCCCGATAGGATTCAAGGGTCGCGTTTCTCTTTCTCTATCGTGTCGGGGGCGTGTTTCCGACCTTTGTCTATCGAGCTCTTGCCTTTTGGCTATTGCCTTGGCCCCGGCGAACATATCGGTATAGCGCGGGTGTGTTATTGAGCTTAACTGAAGGCGATATTCTAATGGCAGTCCTTCGTAGAAGGATCTCGCAGTTAAATTATCTATGTCGATAATGAAGTGGCCATCTAATTCTCCCCTTTCATGTCTTTCGGTGTCTACGATGGATATTCTCAAATCTTTCACGCGGCTTATGTAATCTAAGATGTGTTCTCCCGTTTTAAGATAGATGGTGCTCAATTCTCCGCGGTATTGATCGAGTGTCTAGGCTGTGCCGAAAGTGTCAGTTAATAGATCTATCAAATCGGTTATTGAGTTACACGGCTCGTCTTCAACGGCGTAGTAAGCGCGTTTACCTAATTTATTTATCAATAATTTGGTTAAGTTCCTTTCGCCCGAGGGTGGTATGATTTCGCGCGCTCGCCTGCATGCTCTCGTGAATTGCGCTAGCGGTATATTGTACCCGTCAAAATAGGCTACCGAATCAGTGGCCTCTTTAAATGATACCTTGGGGGATGGTGCATTGTCGAGTGTATAATTCCCTCTTGCAGGAGGTAATGAAAAATTACGAACTAGGGGTGGTTTAGTCTCGTTAGGTACGTTAGTCGCGGAATCTTCTAAACGGGAAGCTTCCGAATCTTGCCATTTTCTTTCCATTTCCTTTTCGCGTGACTCTAACCCCTTAATTTTACTGGCTACCTTATCTCGTTTACGGTCTAGATTACGGCGTTCAATTTCCATAGCGGAAATTAACTTTTCATACGCGGCTTCTTGTTGGTTTAAGCGTCGTTCTCTTTCTTGAATACCGCGCTCAATTTGCTGTGTTTCGAATTCGCGGGTGGTTAGTTCCCGGGTTTTAGTTTCGCAAGCTTCCGCATTCGGATCAGTAACGGTTTTCTTGCTTCTAGTTTCCATCACGGGGTCTAATCTCCTTATTTATGTGTCGATTACTTTAATTGAATTTGCGGCTTTATTTGGCTTTGTACTTGATATAATTATCGGTATCCCACCGCTGTCACCAAATTTCTGTCGCGTCCCGCGTAGGGTGCATCTCATTATAGAGGTTGCCTATTCTTAATACTAGGGTTTACCTAATTTACTATTACAGGAATTAGGTTTTATGTATAAGTAGCTTCGTGGTTTACAAAGGTAGTATTATGTGGTAATGTGTTTGTAGATTGTTGCGTGTCATTTGGAAGCTATAATTTATGCGGTTTATCGCACGTGTCGGTTGGCGGCGATGTTATTTTGGCGAACGTTTTATCTTAACGGGCTGTGGTAAGAGATATTTATTGCATGATAAGAATAGTTCTTAGTATTCGGTGTTTGTCTTATCTTATAGGATGTAGTTTCTTAATTGGGGGATAAGGTTTTGATAATAATTCCAGGAATGATTATAAGTGTTAATTCCTCGAGAGGTTTTGTAATCCGAATTGTTTAGTGATAAGGATTCTGAGAATCATTGTTTATTGTTAGATAAGGTTATTCTGGTTGTTAATTAAGATCACGACTTCGTTGATGACGTAGTTCTTCAGGATGCGGACTGTCGGTAATTGGTAGTTATCATGGGAGGCGGTTGCTGAGGTAAGGTAAGTTATCAGGCGAGTAGTTATCATGAGAGGGTTAGTTATCGTGATGAGGTAGATCGTTGAGGAGCTAAGTCGGGTCGTGCTACAGGTGCTTGTTATCCTAGGAGTTTAAGAACATGAAGGAACATATATTATACGAGAGTACGTTATATGATTATCTAAGAATACGCTGTACGGTTATACAAGAATATACCATGTGATTATATAATAATAATAATAAGCTATGTGATCATTTGTATGCTATATGATTATAAGGATTACATTATATATCATCGAAAAAGTGGGGACGTAACACCCCCCCTTATTTTAAAATGTTGACGTATGTCAATCATTTTATACTGGCGTATTGGAGTCTTTGGATTCATCCAGGTATTTACGCAATTCACTATAGGTATAATGGGAGGCTTTCGCACGGGGGTCAATCAGTTCACTATGTTCTTTATCACTTATTTCGCGTTGCACGGGGTGGGTTTCTGGGGGTGCGAGAGGGGCCTGTGGCGGCTTGTCTTCTTCGCTGGTTCGTCCATCCCGTGGGTTGTTTCCCAGGTGTAGTAGCAGGTGCGTTACCGAGCTCCATACGGCGCCTACGAGGTGCATACTCCATCCATAAACAGAGTGTAGAGCATACCCGTGTATCAGGGTATCGATAATTAGTTTAACGACCCTGATGATAATGAATACTGCCAATACTCCAGCGCTGGCAGATCCGAACGTGACAAATCCGGCCCATATCTTGGCTCCGGCTGATTCTGCTATTCGATTGATGAAGTCTTCGTCCAGGTTGGTCAGGGAAACTGTTCCGGGCTGCACGGCTCCTCCCAATGCGCCTCGTGCCAGGGTGTTCAGCATTGAGGGCTTTTCTACCGGGAACATTATGTGGGATCTTAGCCGGTCGATGTCGTCAGGGTTGTATATTCCACTGGTGGCCAGTGACGTCGGGCTAACGTAATGCCACTTAGGCTTAGTTAATGTTGAATTATAGGTGGTGCTAACACTTCAATCGGTTTAGGTGTTAGTCTAAACCATGCTCCATGGATTTTGTACATGGTGGGTAATAAGTCACTGCAGTCTCTCTGGGTTCCGGTTCTAGTGATAATTCTTGACCTTGGCGTGAGGAATAGAGAGACGTTTCCGTGCGATAAGCAGTTCTTGGTAGCACTGCTCGACATGCCGTAATTTCACCTCCACTGGAATGCACTTTACGAGGTGAATTACTTCTCCGGTTGTGATAGCGGTGTATCCTGGTTCCCTGGTGATCCGGAAGGCCATTTCGTCAGGTGCGATGCTGGCAAGGGTGAGCGCGTTTTGCAACACCTGGCGTTCCAGAGCACACTTTTGTTCCATTATATCTCTATACAGTTGAGTGAGCTGGGTTTTGATGTGTTTCTCTACGTAAAGGAATTTGGAGTTTACGTAAAGAAAGATGTCTAGGTTTTCGATAGCGACCCTCGTACTCGTGGCGAAGGTGCGTCCTTTATGGGTTTCTAGGATGAATAGCTTCGGATGTTCCGTCTGAACTATCTGATATCCGCAGACGTTCATTTCTACTGTTTTCGTGAGTGCGAACGTGGTGTCTCTCGTAGTTACCGTGTAGACGGTCGGAGTGGTTTGATTCCTCTTTGGAGTAAGCCACTTGGTGGCTACTCCTTCATACAAAATGTTATATTGATCGAAATAACAGTGATCAATGGACACGAGTGGCCAGTAAGATTCGTGCCCACGGGAGTCCAGGCAATATCCTTGAGCTACCGTGCATCTGGTTCCGGATGGCAATATGACTTGTCCGGATGCTCTCTTGATGGGGGCTTCCACGGTTGATAGCGTGATCTTGACGGTGGCTTGAACTAGTACATTTTCCCAGGTACCGTACCCATCGGTGTATTGGGCACCGGAGCATCTTCCATCTACTGATGCGGATTCTGCTAGGGTGACGCTCCTTAGGTTAGTAGTATTGTGCTGGATTAGATCAATGACTGCGTTAGCGATTCGCGTAGCTCCTGTCTCGTGGAGCCTTCGGCATCCTTGCTCGCCTAATTCTTGCAGGTATTCCCTCCTTCCGTTGTGAACTGCCGATATGTGAGAGCTCATACCGCAATAAAAATATTGTTCGGTCGATCTCTACCTTGCACTGAATCACGGTGGTGCGATCGTAGTCTGTCAGCTGCATTAACTGAGCGTATACTTCCTCCTCCTTCGATCTAAGGTTGTCCATATTGCATTCTCCTATGTCTAGGAGAGACAGGATAGTGATATTAAAACCTTCCCCTCCACAGTCGTATCCCACGAGGCCTTGAGCCGCGGGGAACAGCAAAATGATGATTGTTGGGATGGTGATCATGGTTCGTCTTCCGAGATTTCTTCGGCGTTGTCCTCCGATGGCCGTTGTGCAGTGGCCCCTCTCTTTTCGTTGGTGGGGCAGAATTTTAATTTGTCTGTGTGAACTACGCGGTTAATGGAATTTGTTATTTGTATTCTTACGTTATTGTTTCTGAGTACTTCTATTATTTTATAGGGGTATATTGATCGCCTAACTTATGCGTTGGTTCCTTCAATAGGAACACCTTATCACCGAGTTTAAAATTATACACATTAATTTTTCTATCGTAATAACCTTTGGACCTAATTTTCGCGTTGATTAAATTTATCCTTGCATTCTCTTGCACAGTATGAATTCTATCGTATAATTCTTCGAGGTAGTTTGCGTAGCTTTCATTAGTCGTGTCTTCAGGAGTTCGCGCGCTAGAGGTTCGAGCGGTTCTGGCGAATATTAATTCATGCGGGGTGTACTCCGTTCCTTCATGCACGCTGATGTTATAGGAAAAACAGGCTAATCTTAAGTGTCTGTCCCAGTCTTTCTTATTGTCAACGGTTTGTTTTAGATATTCCCATAATACGTGATGCGAACGTTCGATGGAGCCATTGGATTGCGGTCTATATGCAGTGGTCTTATAATGCGATATTTTGAACTTCTTGGCTATCGCTTTCATTAAGCTATTCAGGAAATGTGTGCCTTGATCGGTTAAGAGAGCTTTAGGGGCACCATATAGGCAAATAAAATCGTCGACAAATGCGTTGGCTACATCGATCGCTCCTGCATTCGTCAGTGGTATTGCGATGGCGTGTTTACTCAGTAAATCTTGAATGGTCAGTATGTACGATTTACCGGAACGGGAGGTGGGGAGAGGCCCCATAATATCCATAGATATTTTGTCAAACGCGGCGTTGGGTGTATCGGTTAATATCATGGATTGTCTAGTTTTCCTGCGAACCAGTTTCTTTAATTGATAATTCCGGCAGTGTCGTATGTACTGTTGAATATATGCCTTCATTTTGGGCCAGAAATATTTGTATCTAACGCGTTTGTAAGTTTTCGTTACTCCTTTATGTCCTCCTATTGCGGACGCGTGATGTTCCTTTACGATATCTTGCCACTGGTTTTGTGGTGGCGTAACTATCTCGTTCTTACAAACGGTTATTGTTATTCCCGAGTGACTTAGTATATTATACAAGTTTTCACGAATTCGTGCCCACGGCACGCTGCCGACATTTCCCTTACAGATCGAAAGAGAGGATAACCCGAGTTCTTTTACAACGTCTAAAAGTGAATAGATAGATTCTTCTAGAATCTCCTTTTCGGTTATATCTGAGACTTTATCATTTACTGTGAGCGCGATTATGTACTTTTGTTTGTGCGGGATTGGTCGGGCGCGCGCGATTGTTACATCCTTTACCTTAGGGAATATTTTGGCTTGATTCAGGGCGTGAGCGCTTCTGTCGTGCGGTTCACCTCGAGGGTTTATGAATATTACTAGATTATCTTTACGGTTGGACAAGGTTTCACGCGAGATCACGTCATTCTTTCGCATTAATTCATACGGTGTATTAGCTGTGTCGAATAGTGTTGCCTCATTTTCCGTCATAGTCAGTTTCACTATCGCTGCTGTTGAAGTCACTGTCAAATTTTCTGAATCGTCGTTAATACTTTGAGTGTCGTCAGGGACCTCTGGATCGTTAATGTCATTTAGTATGTTGCTAGAATAATGGTTATTAGTTTCATCGGATGGGTGAGTGGTTTCGTTTATGAATGCCTCATTCAATTGGTTTTCCCGTCCCGTTGGTATCCCATTGGGGATCGACTGAACGACATTGCTGTCCACGGATATATCGACAGGCTTTTGATTTGTGTGTTTTGATTTCTTCTGTGATTTTTTTTCTTTTATCTTGTGGGGATAATAATGCGGCTAATTCTTCTTCTTGGGAATCGGAATCATATAACACAAAGGGAAGTGTAGGTTGACTAGGGGTAGGTGGGGATACAGGGTTTCTCGAGAGAGCATCAGCGTTACAATTGGTTTTTCCTGCTTTATACATGACGCGGTAATCAGCAAGTTTAAGTCGCCAGCGCACTAATCGTGACGTAGGATCCTTAATGGAATGGAGCCATTGAAGTGACTTATGATCTGTTAGAATTGTAAATTGATTTCCGTAAAGGTATGGCCTGAAATGATTCGTGCAATAAACTATCGCTAATGACTCTTTTTCTATCGTCGCGTAATTCTGCTCGGCATTGTTCAGTAGTCGCGAGGCGTACGCGATCGGTCTGTCTTTTCCTATTTCATCTTGACTGAGGATTCCTCCTATGGCATAGGCAGAGGCATCGGTGGTTAATATGAAAGGTTTTGTGAAATCTGGGTGAGTAAGCAGCGGCTTAATAAGCATAAGCTGCATAAGCAGTCGCGGAGTTTTACGAAGGCTTCTTCCTGTGGCTCGCGCCAATCGAATGATTTGTCCCTTTTTAGTAAGGATGTTAATGGTTTAGCGACGTGTGAAAAGTTATTAATGAAACGGCGATAGTATCCCGTCAAACCGAGGAACTGTTTTATGTTTTTGGCGTTGCGCGGTCGCGGGAAGCTTTTGACGGCCTCTAATTTCTTAGGGTCTGGTTTTACTCCGGCTTCGCTAATGACATGTCCTAAATAGGTTACTTCCTTCGTGAGAAATTCACATTTATCCGGTTGTAATTTAAGATTTGCTTTTCTCAATCTCTCAGCGAGTTTATTGAATTTTTGTGCGTGTTCTGTCAGGCTACTCGCATATATTACTATGTCGTCCAAGTAAACGAATAATTCTATCCCTTGCAAACCGCTTAGTACCTTATCCATTAGACGCTGAAATGTAGCGGGCGCGTTTTTTAATCCGAAAGGCATACGTTTGTATTGTAAACAATATCCTTTTTAAAAGAGGAATATTGTTATATGGTTGTATATCTGCATTTAGAAAATGATTTCCAATTACATTTAGTAATGTCTGAAATATAAAAATTGTATAAATTATAAATGTTTAATTCGTTATTATAACTTATAAAAAATGTAAGTGTAGAAAAAGGGCTACGAGTCAAAAATAACTTTGACAATAAAATTGATGTTAAAAATATGTCATACATACCTCAAAAGTAATTCGAGACATTCTAAAATGTTCTTTAAATTGGATATCCGTATAGGACGGAATAGTTATTTCAAAATATTCTTCATTCCGCGATTTTTTGAGCTGACGTAGTCTACCTTGCAATATTTCAATTTCTGGCAATGGTGCAAGACCGAGAATATTATTCATTATATTTATGTCAAGTCCATCATAGATCATAAATTGAAAAACCACGTTATTCATTATTAATTTTTTTAATAATTAATATTAGTAAATCAATGTTAAATACGTTTTCACGATTTTCACTAATATTGTAAACACAAGTACTATCCAGACGAAAGTAGGTTACATTAGGTTACGTTGTAGCAGAGCATTCAGAGAAATTAAGCGCTCCCTCTGTGAGCGATCTAGTAACGCTCTTTTCTGCTAAATGTGCCCATTAAGGGGATCCTAAAGCAAAGTTCGAACTCCGATAAAATCACTAGATGTCGCTGTTTTTCCAGCACATTGACATGTCTTTACATACTACCACACCAATATCTCACACAACCTATGATACATTCAGTCGCACGTTCGTGTCAATTTTCGTATAACAAATTCGTCGCGATAAAACGTCCAACAAGTTGTAAGTGTAATTCTAAGAACTCGACGTTATTTGTTCTTGCAAACTACGTGTTTGTGATCACTATTTCGTAAATACAGATTACAAAACTTTCGTATCAAGCAAATGTTGTCACGACTTGACAGCTTGAGATGCCAGGTTACACTAAGAAATGGTAAAAAATATATCAATTTCGAAATTTTTTGTCGTTCTCTCGGCATAAACTCCACCTCACAAAGACGTATACTTTAATCCTGGAAAAGGATTTTCGAATCTGTGAAAGAGAAAAAAGTATTTGTTATACAAAAATTATATGATTTAGTCGGTAATACAGGCGGGTTTAGGATCCCCCTAAGAGATAATTTATTAATAGCTCGTAATTTCTTCTTGCATTATGCAATTACATTATCTATATATCAAGCTAACGACATTATAATCTCTTTTGTCTTAGAATTTCTCTTCTTCTCGAGACACTACCTTATTTATATATACTTTCGAGATTACAATAAGCGATTACTATAAGATTCATCCTATTTTGGTTCTATATCTCTCGCTATACAGATTAATATAAGAAAAGAAGATGATCGTTATCAACACTATTTGGAAGATCATAATGTCATGAATCATTACTATAAACTAAGAAGCGCCATTAACGGTCTGAACGTTAAGATGTTGAACAATTCTAAATTCAATTTTAAATGAATTAATTTCAGAAATTATAATTGCGTGCCGATATGGTTGTCGGACTTTCAACGCAATCAAATCTGAAATATTAATAATCCCCCCAAATTTCCCAACTTAAAAACTGCAATAAACTTATTGCGAAAAATAATGCCTCGGCCGGGAATCGAACCCGGATCTCTTGCATTCCGTGTCGAACCCGGATCTCTTGCATTCCGTGTCTCAATAGTCTTAAAGGCTTAGGACGCTCGCACGAATGCAAGAGATCTGGGTTCGACTCCCGGCCAAGGCATTATTTTTCGCAATAAGTTTATTGCAGTTTTTAAGTTGAGAAATTTGGGGGGATTAATAATATTTCAGATTTGATTGCGTTGAAAGTCCGACAACCATATCGACACGCAATTATAATTTCTGAAATTAATTCATTTAAAATTGAATTTAGAATTGTTCAACATCTTAACGTTCAGACCGTTAGTGGCGCTTCTTAGTTTAAAGTAATGTATTTAACATAAGCGGTCTTCCAATCTTATTATTGTCATAAATCATGCCAATGCTTTTCACACTTTTGTTTAAGGAAGAAAGTGCATTAGACTGCCCATGTAGCACAGCAACGCGTGGAAAGCGCTTTCGAAGCGCTCTTCAGATTGCACCTCCCAAAACTGCTGTCAGTTATGCGCTTTCATTGCACATGAATAACTCGGCAGATTTCAAGTCACACAGATCAAAAAATGATTATGCGCGTGAAATGCGCTTTAAATGCGCTTTCATTTCAAAAGCGATTTAAAAACGCTTTTTTAGCGCAGAAACATCAAGGTTTTGTAGATATCCCGGGAAAAAAATGTTTTATATGAAATTATATAAAATTATACAGTTTTATATAATTGTACATATAAATGGACATATTTTATACATAATATTGTATATAATTATGTATATTTATATGCAATTATATATATATATGAAATTATATAAAATTATATAATATTATTTAAAATTACATTTTATATAATTTTATATAATTATATATACAATTTTTTTCCGGATATTTCAAAAAATTTTATTTGATAATAAAATAATTAGAAAATAAATTTATTGAAAATTTTATAAAATATCTAAAGGACTATACCTAGTTTGAACCCCGGCTGAACAACATTGAGATATAGCTAGGATTGTAGAGCATCAAAAAAGGATTAAAAAGTTCCATATGCACAACTTTGTAAAATGAGTCCCTTGAGTGCTACAGCTGTTCAAAGTTCGTTATTATGACCATGTATTGTGTACCATGTAGGACTGGTTTTATTCGATTTCTCGAATCATCTAGTATCTGGAATATGTTCAATCTTGACGAAGACAATTAAAATCTTCTTTGGACACCAAATGAATAGTTATAAGTGATATATATTAATCGATGAAGAGAGGAAAGAGACACTCAAAGTATGAAAAAAAGGTTTTAATTGCCTAATTGAAATGTGGCCAATATATGTTCTAGGAGCACTTGAGAAATCTCTCCTATAAAGTTAGGCTCGTGGAATTTTTAATTCTCTTTTGATACCTTGAAATTTTAGGCATGTCTCAAACTTGTTCATTCGGGGCCCAAATTCCCCTATAAAACTGGGCATAGTCCTTTATAAATATGAGTCTCGGCTAGTTTTGGCGGTAGGTATATAATATATACGAGGGCAAATCAATAAGTACCCGTGTTAGTAATGAAGGCGCAAGATTTTCACAAAACTTTTTTTTATTTTTCAACATAATCCCCTTTTAGAAGGATACACTTTTCCCAACGTTTCTGCCATTTTTTTAACCCCTCCGAAAAATACGATTTTTCGAACTCTGCAAAATAGGCCTCTGTTTCGGAAATGACCTCATTCGACGTGAATCTTTTTCCACCGAGTCTTTTTTCAAGTTTGGAAAAAAGAAGAAATCGCAGGGGGCCAAATCCGGAGAGTACGGTGGATGCGACAGCAATTCGTACCGCAATTCCAATTTGACTGTGGCGACTGCGGAGGAGTGAGCCGGTGCATTGTCCTGATGGAACAACACTTTTTTTTTTCGCCAAATGGGGGCGTTTTTTCTTCAATTCAACATCGAATCGGCCCAATAAATCAGCGTAGTACTGCCCGTGATAGTTTTGCCTTTCCCCATGTAGTCGATGAAGATTATGCCTTGCGCATTCCAAAAAACAGTGGCCATCACTTTTTCGGCCGATGGCCACTGTTTTTTGGAATGCGCCTTGGCCTTCTTCAGACCACATTCGCCGGGTGAAATCCACTGTTTTGACTGTATCTTGGTCTCCGGTGTGTAGTAATGAATCTATGTTTCATCAACGGTTACTACTCGACGCAAAAACTTCTTCGGATTGCGCTTGAACAGCTCCAAACATTGCTTTGAAATTGATAGCCGCATTCGCTTGTTGTCCACCGTGAGCAATCGCGGCACCCATCGAGCCGACAGCTTTTTCATTCCTAAATTATCATGCAAAATATTGAATGCCGTTCCATACGACACGCCTATGGCCTCTGCTACTTCACGCACTTTCGTTCGGCGATCAGCGAGAATCATGTCGTGAACTTTTTCAACGATTTCCTCAGTAACCACGTCTGCCGGGCGGCCTGGGCGCTCCTCATCAAAAACAGACGAACGACCACGTTTGAATTCGTTGAACCAATATCTGACGGTTGTCATAGATGGTGAAGGGTTCCCATAGGCGGCGTCCAACTTCGTTTTTATTTCTTCGCACGTTTTTCCATCCAAAAATGAAAAGCGAATCATGAATCGATATTGTTCTTTTTCCATTCTATCGGAAAACATCAAACACTCTCACTACGAATTGCTGTCAAATCAAAACTATTGCATGAATCACTCTGAAATTTTGTATGGTGTCATTTGAAAGATGATAGTACACGATGGTAATGCCAACTTGCATCAGCAACGTCACCTGTCTTCAAATATGGGTACTTATTGATTTGCCCTCATAATGATTGTAAAATATCATATACACACAATGATGGTAGAAAAATTTTGCTGAAATTATTTCACATTTTGGAATACTTTTCAGCAAAATTTCAGCAATTTAAAAAATTTTCAGATTAATTTCAGCGACTTTTAGTTGAAAAATTCATTTCGATTAAAAAAATGACTGCTATTGAAATGAAGATGCTCTTTACACCGTCTTTCATCGATTTTTCTCCGTTTTTGACGCTGAAAAAAATATTTTGATTACAAGAAAGAAAGGTATGTTAACAAATTTTTCAATATCTATTTTCTTTGTCGACATTTCAATAATATAAACAATAAATATCAATACGTGGTCAAAATTTAAAAACGGAAAGATAAAAGGCATATACGTGAAAATGAACGCACGATGTTTTTTAGCGAAGTTTATCTTAAATTCAATACATATAATCGAGTTACACAATTGTTAGACGTTTCGGCCTTAAATTAGGCCATCTTCAGTATATAAAAATTAAATAAATCTTCAGTATATTAAAATATAAAAAAAAATGATATATACAAATGTACGATTAATCTAAGTTAATTCTCTCTTCTCAAGTCTAAATATTACGCAAAAACGCTCATTGATTCGTTTTTCTACTTTCTTTAATTGTTAGTCACAGAATTTTCAATATATCCAGCGAATTTCGTCTTTTATTCCAATTTATTTCCGATATTCCAAATGCTTGTATTAAGTTGTTAATTGAACGCAAAATTTCCAGATTCTAATGATCACAATATTTCTTGATTAATTCAAAGCTTGCAATTCATCTAGCGCGATATCACTTATATAAATTAATATCTGTGTTCCAGTCAACTTGTATAGATTAGTATCGAAAGTGGATGTCTTGTTACAATGGCGAAATTAAGTTAAGATGTACTGCCAAATTCTCATCATGATACATTGCTTTAAATACCTCTCGTGACTCAAAGGAGAAGGTAAAATGGTATTAAAAAGGGGGAGCTATGCTAAGCAACGGAAAGTAAGTCTCTGGTAATTTTTCCGTATCACTCTGCTTATTCAGGCCATTAATTTGTTTTTTAATAAAGATTATTTCCGACGTGATTCTTTTTAGAAAGAACGGTTCTATACTTAGTATCTGAATGTCATCCCAATTTTGTAATCACGATCAATCTGATGTGATAATACCGTGAGAGAATCTTTAGATTTTTTGACATTAGCTTTATGTTCTTTGATCATTTTAGCTTTTCTTTTGATTTGACCAACATAAGAAGAGTTAAATTAAGACAGTTTATTTTATATACCACATCACATTGTTCCATTTTTTCTAGTTTATCTTTACCTAATTTTATGAATCGATTCAAAGTATTCATAGGTTTGTACGATGCTTTAAAATTATTTGTTACCGCTGTAGTATTAAATTTGTCAGAAATTGTATTCATAAATGGAATTTTGAAATATTTCTTTCTATTAAGATCAATGGATTCGTTATTATTGTCAATATTATTTTCATAAAAATTTTTTCTACTAGATAATTTTTTAATTCTATTATTAATACAATTTCTGTAGACTCGAATTCTTAAAATAAAAATAATAATAACACAATCCGTAAAGGCCATACGAGTCACGGGCTGATGAAGGTGCCAACGATTAATTTCAATCTTAATTAATCATTAATGTGTAAAATCCTCTTTATTGAACGTTTCGACTCACTTTGGAGTCCTCCTCAGCAATACATATGTGTAATTAATATGTTGAGTATTCCGTCAACATGAGTCACTTACAGGTTCCCGACTGTAGTGGATCCTGATTGAAATATCAAAATTAAATAGATTTATCAAAAGAAAAAAAAAATCTAAGTAACTCACCTCAAACGGAACATTCAACATGTTTCATGAGCTTTGTAAGTTTATATTAACAACAATTAAATCTGATCTTCATTATATACATTTAGTTAATTTCAGTCTCACATCTCCGAATAATGTAACGTGTTTGTCGAACATTTTATAATTTATAACGGACAACAAAGACACAAAACAAAAACAATCAAGAAAGAAAAGCTAACTTATACTATTCGCTATATATTAGTCTATTATTAATTGTAGAAAAAATTATGTCAAGAGGATAGCCATTCATTAGTAGAATGTTTATCATGGATTCAATTTTTTTTTGTGGAATTCAGGATGTGAAAGGAAAAATTCTATCAAGCTGACTGTTTTGGTTAGCCTTGTGGCCTTTGCATATGTAGACGCTATTTTCTCGATACAGCCGTGATGTAGATGCTAGCCTTGTGGCCTCTGCGTATGTGGAGGATTTTCTTCATACTAAAGTGCTAGCCTTTTTATAATAACTCTTTATTGCGAAAAAAAACTCTTTCTTTTTACAGAGAGAAAAAATGATGGCATACCTTTTCACGCTTCTCGAACACGAACATAAAACAAAAAATGATAAGAAAGGTAACGCGTTCAGCGCTGCTTACCGACAAAACTGAAACGATACTAACGCTACAGGCAGGTCGCGACGCCATCTAATGATACGCATAGCTACTATCATCTAACCAACATGCATGCAGCGCATACATGCCGCCGCCCTTGAAAGGATGATCTTTCAACAAGAATAATAACTTACAAAGCTCTGAGCAACATAAACTAAATAATAATTGTATGATAGTTAACATAAAGTAAAGTGTACGTTGTAATAGACAGTGAGCAAGCATCTTATAGCTGTAAATTGTATGTACTCCGCATAATTATATATCTTAAACGTTATCGCTAAGGTCAATTGGACAAGACATATCTGAAATTCCTTTTTCTATAGAGAGTAAACACAACCGGGTAATTGGACATTTATAAGTACCCTTGATAGTTCGGACAGTCACAGTGCGAGTTATCCCATCTCCGCCGGGATGTAGTTCTTGGATTCTTCCAAGGCTCCACGATAACGGTGGCGCGTTATCCTCCATTAGGATGACCATTTGGCCAATACTAATCGGGGATTGATGTAGGCCATTTATTCCTTTGTTGTAGTGAATATAAGTATTCACGACTCCAACGCCGCCAAAACTGTTGCCTAATTTGCTGTACATACTGCCATCTTGAAAGCCTGTTTGCTGGAGTGCCTTCCAATGCTTCTTCTGGACAAGCTTTAAGAGGAGTGCCTATTAAAAAATGGCCAGGCGTTAAGAATGTGAGGTCTCGAGGATCTGATAATATCGAAGTAATAGGACGAAAATTTAAAATTGTCTCCCATTGGATGAGGAGAGTTTCCAATTCTTCCCATTGTAAGTGCGCTTCCTTTGTCATTTTGACTAGATGCCTTTTGGTTGCCTTAACTGCAGCCTGCCAGATTCCTCCTTGATGTGGGCTTTGGGTGGGATAAAATGCCATTTGATGCGTATTCCATAATTTTCCCTTTCGTTGCTTGATCTTGGAGGAGGTGCGTCAGTTCGCCTAGCTCATGTTCTGCTCCCACGAAATTGAGACCATTGTCTGAAAATATGTCTGAAGGACAGCCTCTTCTGGCTATGAAACGCTTCAATACATTCAAGAACGCTTCTGCGGATAGACTGCTATTAATTGGATGTGTAAGGCTTTATAGTTGTCATGCATACAAAGATTGCAATGTAGCATTTTCTTAGTTGAGTATTTCTTCTGGCTCGTTCCTTGTGAAAAGGGGCCAGCATAACGATTCCGTATTTCTCGAATGCTCTAGCAGGTATGTTTACGCGCGACTGTGGAAGATTTCCTATAATTGCAGATGCTGGGGCTGGCTTATGCCGAAAACAAATCACACACTTCCGCACTATGCTTCGAACAACATTTCTTGCTGAAATGAGCCAATACCTCTGTCTCACTGTGCGTAGCCCGTGCTCCCGCGTGAAAATGCCTTATGTGTTCATGCATCACAATTAATTGTGAAAATGTGTAATGCCTTGGAAGTAATATGGGGTACTTTGCTGAGAACGGTATATTTGCTGCTTTCAGTCGACCACTCACTCTTAGGACTCCCGTTTCATCAATAAATGGACTTAGTTTTAATATAGGACTCTTTTTGTCCACAACACCTTGCTTGCTTAGACATCAGTTCTCCTGAAAAATAAACTCTCTGAATTATTCTCACTAGACGTGTGATTGTTTGATCCTGCTCTTTTGACGTGATTGGCTGAATCGCTTTGCTGCTGTTTTGCGTTGGCGCTTGCAGTGCCTTTGACAATTCCTTTTTTCTTGCTCTTTCCGCAAATCTCAAAATGTACGCTACGACGCGGATAAGTTTCGTGAATGTAGAATATCTTCCGAAAATATCGAAGTCTTAAGCGGTTGCGACTGCAACGATGGCCTTTGATTTCCTCTCAGGAGTTTCTTCGGATCCGATAATATGCTACTCTTTAGGCCAACTATTCACGTCTTGAACTAATCAAGGGGGTCCTGCCCACTAGATTCGTAAGTCTATTATCTGCTCAGGCATAACGCCTCTAGAGAGGGGATCAGCGGGGTTATTCTGGCTTCTTATGTGGTGCCAATATTGAATTGGCGTTAGCTGTTATATTTCCCCTACACGATTGGTGACAAACGGTGTTCATGATCTGCAGGATTGAATTCAGAACAATGGTGGAGTCCGTCCATAACCGAATGGCGTCTATTTTACAGGGAAGACTGTCGATAACTTTGTTTAACAATTGTGCCAATAGCAAGGCTGCGCACAATTCCAACCGTGGCAGTGATATGCTCTTCAATGGTGCCAACCTTGAAACATAGTAAATTTGTAATATGTTCTTCGTTAGCTAAAGTGGAACACAAATAGATGCACGCTCCATAGGTGTGTTCGCTCGAGTCAGCAAACCCATGGATTTCTAATCGCTTGTGCTGCTCCCTTGATATGGCGAGTCGCGGAATATTGATATTCCTTAAAATTGGTAATTCACTTTCATATCGCTTCCATTTTGTATAACAAGTTAATGGTACTGATTCGTCCCAGTTGGTGTTGAGTCTCCACAGATCCTGCATCATAATTTTAGTAAATACTGTTATTGGGCCTATTAATCCCAGAGGATCAAAAATTACTGCGATGCGCGACAATATGCTCCTTTTGGTGATCTTTTGCAGTGGTGAGAGATGGCCCACGCTGGAGAGCTTAAACGAATCTGAGGAACAATTCCATGTAAGGCCCAGCGCCTTTGTTTCCATACCTTTGTCTGTCGCTAAATTAAATTCTCGATTGTCATTATTAGGATGATTGTCTCCAAGAAATGGCTCATTGGACGACCATTTTCTTAATTACAATCCTCCCTCCTGTAACAGCTGGGTTAACTCATTTTTAGTTGTGATGCCTCCTCTACAGTGTTCGCACCTGACATGAGGTCGTCAACATAGAAATCACGCAAGGTGATCCTTGAAGCCAATGGGTATTGTGCCGAATAATTCTCCGCTAGTTTCCTTAGAGATCGGATGGCCAAGAAAGAGGATGCATAAGAGATACCATAAGTCACTGTCATTAACTCGAACGTTGTTAGTGGCAGGGAGTTATCATTTCGCTATAAAATGCGTTGTAACGCCGTTTGATTTTGATCAATCAATATCTTCGTTATGTCAGCAGTGATTGCAATCTTGAAGATGCGGAATCTAGTTACAATGAAAAATGAATCTTCCTGTAGTATGGGGCCAATCATCAACGCATCATTTAACGAGACACCCGTGTTGGACTTCAAGAGCCATCAAACACGACTCTGAGTTTTGTCGTGAGGCTTGTTTCATTCCGAACGGCATGATGCGGTAAGTAAAATGATGAAACGTTTGTGCTAGCCACTTGCTTGTCGCTTATTTCTTGCATGTGCCCTAATGTCTGGTACTCTTCCATAAATCTCCTGTATTCATCATATATACTTGGTTGAGCTATTAAGCGAGTTTCCAGCGCTTTGAACCGTCACATAGTGATTTCGCGAGATTCTCCCAGATTGGCCAGGATATCTGGTTTAATCAGCAACTTTACGATGTAACGTCCTTCCTCATTACGATTTACTCCCTCAAGAAATAACCTGCATGCTTGTTCTTCTTCAGAGTACTAAGGTTTGGAGATATGCTCCACCTCTCAAAATCTCTTTAAATTGTGATTTAAATAATACATGAAAATTGACTGTGGATATTGGCCTAGCGATAACGTTTGACGTACAACCTGAGATTATCCAACTAAAATGCGTCTTTTGGAGGATTGGTTGAGACCTTGAATATTTAATTTGACCCGCGCAAAGAGTTCTCCAAAATACTTCAGCATATCGAAGATATGCCTGCTGAAATGTGAAAGTTGGGGTCTGCCAACTTTATATTCTTAGGTATCGTCAGACTTTACATCGGAATCGATTGCTGTGGCAAGCGTTGAGTAATCTTTGGTAGCACTATGCACGCTATGTTTTCTTGGAAATTATTGAAACGCGACTTAATGCCTAAATTGACAATTTTATTTGTGCGCACGACTCCCTCCATGACACCCGCTATTGAGACTTCGAGAGACTGTTCTAACAGCTTCAAACGACTAACAAAATCTTGCGTCACAAAATTCATCTGAGATTCACTGTCAAGCAAAGCCTGGCATGAATGAACTTGTTTATTTGTATCATATACGTGAACTATTGTAGTTGACAATAAAATGCTGGATGCGAGATTGCTTGAAACACATTGGGTTGAAACAGGAAGAGCCTTATCTAATTGAGAGGAATCTATTTGCAATGCGGATGCTGGACTTGAATTATCTGTAATAGATAAGTGTAACAAAGTGTTGTGCTTTTTGCTGCATTTGCGGTATGAGCCCGAATTGCAGACCTTTGCTTGATGTAACGAAGATCTCAAACAATTGATACAGAGATGCGCCTTTTTAATTGTTTTTATTCTTTCATCGACCGATAGCTTAATAAATCTTTCGCATTGGTACAATTGATGATTACTCTTACATAAGACACACGCAAGATTGGTAGTTGCGACGTTTGCGACAGATGTATTCTTATACTTACTAACTTGTTTTTGATTAGCGTTACTTACTGGATTGCCCTGAGTTCTACTGTTAATTGACTCTAATGCTTGACAACGCTTTGTCAAAAAATCGGTCAATGTTTTCAAGTCCGGTAGATTATTGTCAACAGTTATCTTCCAAACCTTGTTTGTCGCCGCGTCCAGCTTGGAGACAATGAGATGGATGAGAAGATCATCCCATGCCTCAGTGGGCCTTTTCAAAGCCTTTAAAGCCCGTACGTGTTTGTGTCGAGCAACTCACGCAGAGCAACGTGATTTTCCTTTGTGAGGGCTGGTGCGTCGAAGATTGCCCGAATATGCCTTTGCACGATCCAACGTTTGTTATCAAATCTTTCTTTCACTGCCGCCCATGCTTCTTTGTAGTTTTCCGTGGTGGTCCCTATTGACTTTATAACTTCCGCTGCCTTGTCTTTTAATGATGACCGCAGGTGATGAGTGAAATTTCTCTGTGTCAGCTAAACCTTTATTGGCATGAATCAATTTTTCGAAAGTATCCTAATATGAGTACCAATCCTCATAGGATCTTGCAAAAACTGGTAAATCTATTTTCGGAAGACGGACACATGTTTCTCTGGAACCAGTGGCACGATTATTTATATGATGCGGAGCTGCCTGCGATTCCGATGAATTAAATTGCTCAAGTATTGATTCATAACGTGATATAAGGGCGAAATAAGGCGTTTCAAAACTATCTCGTTGCTTTATCTGAAACTCAATGAGCTTTTCTTTATCGACTGACGAATCAGCATTTTCTAGCGCCTCTATTATTGATTAAATCGCGTCAAATTGAGTCCATAAATCAGCTAATCTCAATTTGCGCTCAGATATGTCATGTTTTGATCCATTTTCAACACTAAAGTTATCCAGGAATGTCTTTAAACGCGTAAAGCCATTGCCTTTATATGGGACCTTTGGTCCTTCGCTTCCGTTAGCGTTAAGGCATTCATCATGACTGCAATGCTAATCTTTATGAAAAGTATGCCTGCAAATGGCTACTCCTGACTGCTAGGATCCTGGCAAATGTTTCAATAGACGCTACAAAATGCGGTCACGATCACCACAGGCAACTGCGCGCCAACTAACGATAAATGTGACGCAATACAATTCGTGTAGTAATATCCTTACCTCAATTATGCTCTCAACATAAACTTCGCTGAATATTCGTACCATTTACCGTATTAACTTTTTCTTGTCGCTAAAATCTGTGATATTCTTGCCTGCCGTATCCGTATCCGGTTCGAAGGACCATGTTTTGGTTAGCTTTGTGGCCTTTGTGTATGTGGACGTTATTTTCTCAATATAACCGTGATGTAGGTGCTAGCCTTGTGGCCTCTGCGTATGTGGAGGATTTTCTTTATACTAAAGTGCTAGCCTTTTTATAATAACTCTTTATTGCGAAAAAAAACTCTTTCTTTTTACAGAGAGAAAAAATGATGGCGTGCTTCTCGAACACGAACATAAAACAAAAAATGATAAGAAAGGTAACGCGTTCAACGCTGCTTACCGACAAAACTAAAACGATACTAACGCTACAGACAGGTCGCGACGCCATCTAATGATACGCATAGCTACTATCAACCAACATGCATGCATCGCATACACTGATCGATAATCACTCGTCTTTTGTGTTGCATTGGTTAGATATGTAACTTAGATATCTACCTGAATTCGTGGATTTTTTGTACATATCAAATTTGATGCGACCTTCATTTAAAATCACTTTAACATCAAGGAAATTTACGGAATTATCATCCCCATGCTCAACTGTGAATCTCAATCTATCATGATAAGAATTAAAATTATCTAGTATCTCGTTAATCTGATTATTCGGAACTGCTAATAAAATATCATCCACATAGCGATAGTAAATTGGAATGTTAATATTTATATGTTGGAAAAGATACTTTTTTCCAAATCTTGAATCACTAAATTCGCTAGAACTGGTGACAACGGAGATCCCATGGGCATGTCGAAGATTTGTTCGAAAATTTTTTTATCAAATTTGAAATAAGTTGAATTCACAATCAAGGAAACTTAATGCAAGCATTTGGAATATCGGAAATAAATTGGAATAAAAGACGAAATTCGCGCTGGATATATTGAAAACTCTATGACTAACAATTAAAGAAAGTAGAAAAACGAATTCAACGAGCATTCTTGCGTAATATTTAGACATGTTAAGAGAGAATTAACTTAGATTAATCATACATTTGAATATGTTACGTCCAGACTCCACAGTTCTTTTCTTCGATTAGAATTTTCGTCATCACCATAAAGATTATTATCAGTAGACCATCTGTTTCTACCAAGGGAGTTACGATGGTGACGAGCCAATTAACACTCGCCTTTTGGACTAGTAATCCACTCGGGACGGAGTCGTCGAATTAAATATTCAAACCACGTGTCGAATAGAAGAACTTTATCCCGAGGAACAGAAGAAGTAAATAGATTAAGGATTATAAACCGAAACGGCGGGTGTCCGTAATAAGTGACACACGTGGCTCTGAACTATCGAACATCCGGCAACTGGTCGATGACGAATGTTATTTTAGACACATATCCCCGTATCCAATTTCACAACCAATACCCTTAATCCTAATCCTACATTACCAGTAACATACGCGAGGCCTGCACGCGGGACTACTAACTCGCGAATATAAAAGGAGGCCCTTCGCGAGCAGTCAGAGAAAGAATTTAGGCTCGAGCGAAACTCTGTCGGTTTGCGATCTTACCAGTCCGCTACTAATAACGTTATAAGTAAGACACTCTGCCGGTCCGCGATTAGATTTTAATTGTGATCCGCGACACGGTCGAGTCATTTCGGTGTCTTCAAGTCACGTGGGTCCACAGGACATCCAACCACCAGAAACCACTGAAGCTAACCTCTGACGGGCATCCTTCGAGACTAACAAAAACTGAGTAGCAGTAAGTTCAAGTTACCTATATATATATATAT
>NW_017257772.1:32001-33077 GCF_001594055.1 Mycetomoellerius zeteki
GAAACTCCTGGACCAGGCGTACCAGGAATATCGCGAAAACCTTCGGAATCAAAATAACCCTGCCAAGGACACTTTAGCTCCCCCACTACCACCGGCTACGCCGGCTGAACCCAGTCAACAAGAGATAGAGGGATACAGATTTCCAAGAATATACATGTACACATATATACATATATATATATATATTAAATTGTAATGAGATTCTGTTTAGCATTATTTTCCCTTCAAATTTATAAAGATAGACTTAAATTTTAATCATAAATTCAAATAATAATAATATTTGGCTATACTTCAACTGTAAGATTTAGTGTTAACAATAAAATAGAGTACTTGTAAAATGACGAACCTCAATCTCCATTTATGTTAGAATCGTAAGACCTCGTACCAACTCCCACTGTTCGACAGAGATCGCATGTGGTCCGGTCCTGAGTTACAAGGATTAAGTTTCTTGACTCAAAATTCGGACCGACGTTCACACTGCCCGTTGGATACAGGTGTTATAGCGTCCCTTCAGGACGTTGACCCATATTCCAGAGCTATAAAAGGTGCGTTCGACTAGCTCTATCCCATCCCCATGCATGCGAGACAAAGCGTCTGCTCTAACGTCCTTCCTTGCTCCAACCTTATTACTCCTTCTTTCTCTAAACCTATCCACGCACATGACCGGAGTTCGGACGTAACAAATATACCATTTTTTTTTATATCTGGAGACACGGTAGTGTCTCGGCGCTAAGGCCTGGTCTACAATCAGTCGGGAGACGGTGTCGTATGTCGTGCGCATGCGCACAACCTTGATTTTTACGTGTCGGCTGTCTACTGCCGGGCGTCATTGTCGTTTGGAAGATGGGCAAGTTCCATCTTTTACGACAACGACCAGACGTCAGACAGATTTCTGTGTAGCGTTTAAGGTCCAGCCGCGTGTATTATATATCGTTTTAGAAGAAAACATGAGTATAGACGAGGTTATTATTAATATTGTACGAGACAATAAGTGTCTATATGATAAAACGGACATTCATTATAAGAACAGTAATAAAAGGAAGGATATATGGAGAATGATTGCCTTTCAATTAAAA
>NW_017257772.1:33322-35802 GCF_001594055.1 Mycetomoellerius zeteki
CCCCCCATGCCCCGCTCCCCCTTCGGAGGACCTGAGTTAGAACCGCCCTTACTATACTACTTATTCATTCTTGGATTAAGAATTACATATTTGAAAGCGCGCTCGACTTATATTCAATGCTCATTTATTTCGCGTTCGCGGGAAACACGACAACAGTGCGTGTACGAAAATTCAAGGAACTCCAGTATCAATCAAGATGGCGGAAATAAACAAGATAAACGAAGATAATTTCGTAAGTGAAATGTTGTGTTCATGGGGTATACCTCCAAGTGTGATTCAAACTTTCAAAGGTAAGTGAAATGTTCAGCTCGTTCTATAATTTATAACCTACGTTGTAATAGACGCCCGACTTCGTCACAGTGGCAGAGAAACGCCTGTACACACAGGCGGATCTGTTACCCATAGGGTAATGTGAGTGAGATGAGCAATGAATCCGTTACAGATCCGCCTGCCTGTATAGGCATCGGCGTTTTTTAGCCATCACGACAAGGTCACTCGTCTGTTCCCTTACAATTATATATGTATTAAAGACATAGAGAATGGACTGCGCGATCCGTATCTAAGTAGTGTATCAAATAGGGATGGGCGATGTTTCATCGATTATACAAAAATCGATGTTTTTTCCGCTCAATAATCGATGTTTGGTCCGATGTTTCAGAATTCGATTAATCGATACATCGATCTTTTTTTTAATGACATCGATTATGATGGGTCTTGTCAAAGCATAGATAACTACTTAAGTCTAGAGTTCTAGATTTATTAGAGACTAGAAAGGCGCGACCGGTGTTAAGTGCCCTGGTATAACGCGCTTTCTACCGTAGCGCTACAGTCGATGTGCACCGAATCCTTTTTAAGTACTCATTGAATTCTCTAGAGAGCCTCACAGGGAGAGAGTGGCAAACTGCATCACGTGACCGGTCTTCTCTGATTGGACGCAGGCATCAAAGCTCTATAGGCATGGAAGAGATTGGAGAAGACTGGTCACATGATCCCCGTGTTGATTGGACGCGGTCATTCACGTGATACAATTTGCCACTCTCTCCCTGTGAGGCTCTCTAGAATTCTCTCATTAAGTATTCATTCATAGATCAATGTAAATATTGTAAGTCTAAGTAACAGTAAGCTAATTTTCGTCATAAGTAGTGATCGATATTTATACTTATATTATCAAAATAAAATGAGTAAAAATGTTAAAAAAGGAAAAAAATTAAGAGTTACGTTTGGAATTATTATACGAAAGAAGAACTACTAAGTGCAAGATGCAAGTTATGTACAAAACTAATTAAACACGGCGGAAACACGACGAATCTGATGCAACATTTGATCAGAAAACATACTATTTTTATTAACAGTGAAGATTCAATTGAAGTAACTGATCAACAGCATGCCTTGAGAACAGATGAATCAGATGATCCTGATGATCCGAAAGAAGGAACATCAACAATGAATGACGACGTCGTACTGAATACGGATAAAAATGTAATGTTTAATATTATATTCTAAGCATTAATCAGTTGTTTTTTCAAATAAAGTAGCGACTAAATTTGAGATTTCTAAATTAAAGATTGGAAAAATTAAGTTATGTTAGGTTTAGGTTATTTTTGTACGGTATAATATATAATACTTTTTTCAAAAATATTAAGCCTGTTTTTTTTGGATAAAATTTTGCACCGATACATCTTTCTTCCTTTTCTCTCCATGTTGAAGAAGAAGAGATACCGGTGCAAAAGTTCAGCCAAAAAGAACAGACCTATATTTAGCATAAGTATTTGCAACCATATATTATTACATAACTAATAGAGTGAGTTTTTTTAATTCATTGATTAATCAGTTGCATTGTACGCAAATGTAATTTTGTTCCGTAAACACTGCATTTGCGCATAATGCGATTAATCAACATTTGATCAGAAAACATACTATTTTTATTAACAGTGAAGATTCAATTGAAGTAACTGATCAACAGCATGCCTTGAGAACAGATGAATCAGATGATCCTGATGATCCGAAAGAAGGAACATCAACAATGAATGACGACGTCGTACTGAATACGGATAAAAATGTAATGTTTAATATTATATTCTAAGCATTAATCAGTTGTTTTTTCAAATAAAGTAGCGACTAAATTTGAGATTTCTAAATTAAAGATTGGAAAAATTAAGTTATGTTAGGTTTAGGTTATTTTTGTACGGTATAATATATAATACTTTTTTCAAAAATATTAAACCTGTTCTTTTTGGATAAAATTTTGCACCGGTACATCTTTCTTCCTTTTCTCTCCATGTTCAAGAAGAAGAAGAGATACCGTGCAAAAGTTCAGCCAAAAAGAACAGATCTATATTTAGCATAAGTATTATTTGCAACCATATATTATTACATAACTAATAGAGTGAGTTTTTTTAATTCATTGATTAATCAGTTGCATTGTACGCAAATGTAATTTTGTTCCGTAAACACTGCATTTGCGCATAATGCGATTAATC
>NW_017257772.1:36338-36759 GCF_001594055.1 Mycetomoellerius zeteki
GTGTGTGTGTGTGTGTGTGTGTGTGTGTGTGTGTACATTTTATAAACTTTTTTTCAACATTTTGAATATAAGTAGACATTAAAACTAAATTTTATTTTATTTTATATTATTTCGTGTAAAGAAATTTGTAATGGATGTTTAATATAACAAATCAATAATCATGAAAATTTTTTGTTCTTTTTCTTTTACAGGTGGAGAAATATCAACTCAATTAACTAATAGTTTAATGTACATGCTTGCAGTTGACAACCTGCCTCTATCAACAGTTGAGCATACCGGCTTTCTGCATTTTTGTAAAAAGGCTGTGCCGCTATATTCTCCACCCAGCAGAAAAACCATTACGAATCTCTTAGATAATAAGTACTCCGTGCTTAAAAATGTATACAAAAGTCGTTTCCAGAAACAAAAACATGTAACAATT
>NW_017257773.1:0-1196 GCF_001594055.1 Mycetomoellerius zeteki
TGCTAAATTACAAACATCATTACATAAAACTAAATTCAAGTAGAGAATCTGCTTTACATATAAAAAAATTGATACAAGACCGAAGTACCATAATTCTACAGGCTTTATTTAATTGAGTTTTTGTAGAAATATTCAAGACCAATAGTTATTTATTATTCAATATCATTGCTTACCTCCATATGCCAATAATTTTGTTACAATTATCTCCCACTGACAATTGGCCAATTTTTTTTTCATTGTTGTTGTTGGGCCTATATCACAGTCTTTTGGCTATCGAACTTTCACTATCATCTCTTGTTTAATTATGTCATCTAATTCAGTGACTGTAAATTTATCTTCTAACCATTCCAAATATCCAATAGCTATACTATTTTCTTCATTTGGAAACTCACACACCATATATTTTTGGTCGTCCATTGTCTGTAACATATATTCTGTATGTAAAAAATACAGAGGCATTTCATGCAATATTACCTGTAAGTACTGACATTTATATTGAACTGCATATATTTGACACAGAAGCATATTCGCAGCAGTTAGCATAATTAATATCTGAAGACATGATATATATAGTGTTTCTCGGAACATAATTAATTGATTTTTTCACTTTTTCGTGATTTATTAGTAAGTTTCATGTGGACGCTATATGATATATAAAATTTAATAATTTTTTGTAATGAGCTCGTTTCGGCTCTAAGTTGCTCCTATTGAGCTGAGACTATTTTTAATTGTTAGTAATGCATTTAAGCTACCTGAATAAATTGTTATTAATTGAAAATAAATTGAATTTCCCGAGATTCAGCTATTTCCCGGTTAAGATGAGCTCCTTTGTGGCTCTATGTTTTTTATAATATAATTGCGTGTCTTACGCCTCTGAAGGATTGATTAAATTATTGGTAAAAATTGTTGAATATAGTTTTTAATGAAATCTTTTATAAATATTTTATCTTAAAATTATCTTATGATAAAATTAACTTATCTCTATGAATACAATCTGTTTGAAACTTAATGCTAGTTATAATGTAATAAAATTAATATCATAAAATGTCTTTATTTGGCATTGTGCCTTTTGTTAAAGTTTTTTATATTATGCGGGGTGATTTTAATAATTTGGGAGGGCTCTTCGTGGCATCTTCTCCCGTTTGTGGATCCTGTTGTTGGACCGTTGTTTGGCAGCTTGGCCTCCCCGTAATCAA
>NW_017257773.1:1290-1919 GCF_001594055.1 Mycetomoellerius zeteki
CACATCAACGCGTTACGTGTGGCGAGGTAGCCAATCATTCTTTCGCCTTCTTAATTCTTTTCGTAAAAGAGAAACTATTAAAGACCGTTGACTCTGGGCAAATTGTTTTTACTATCAATGGGGCCCGGGATCGAGGCCCAGGGATAATTGAAGAATGATGACATTACCGACAATTAATAAAAATTTACGATTACTAACATAAATATTTCGATAATTTATTATTAAATTCATGATTTTTTATTATATAAATGCTGTTTAAATAAATACGCATTCTATTCTTGAGGCTTTCACGGGTGTTACCTATGTGACAATCTTGCGTTTCGCGGGTTTTCTCCGTGTTCAGATCCATTCTTGGAACTCGGATGATAACATTAAAATTTTAGGCTATTCTTTCATATATGAGAAGTAATTTGCGTAATAATAAAATCGTCTCACTTCTTAATCCGTTTAATTATTTACTGAAACCATTTGATTGGCTGACGTACCCAATAACGTTACTCTCCATATGAAAGTGCTGCCTTAATAACCTAGCTTATAACCCGTGAAAAAACAAAACGTTGATAACTGTATATATCGTTCGAATATTTTTCGCGGCTGGTATTGTCGTATTTATATGTCGTGTATGCCGG
>NW_017257773.1:1933-14651 GCF_001594055.1 Mycetomoellerius zeteki
GTTAATCCAAACTCGGATGATAACATTAAAATTTTAGGCTATTCTTTCATATATGAGAAGTAATTTGCGTAATAATAAAATCGTCTCACTTCTTAATCCGCTTAATTATTTACTGAAACAATTTGATTGGCTGACGTACCTAATAACGTTACTCTCCATATGAAAGTGCAGCCTTAATAACCTAGCTTGTAACCCGTGAAAAAACAACACATTGATAACTGTATATATCGTTCGAATATTTTTCGCGGCTGGTGTTGCCGTATTTATATGTCGTGTATGCTGGAGATTATATTTCTTTATATGCATATTCGTGTGCAATCACACGTACAAAATGAATGATAACAATAATGTATTGACTAGAAGAGGGTGTTATAAACGATATTTGCAAGACGACGATGTATCAATACCTGAGTCAACAATCCGTTCCCGTAAACAACAAGATGAACAAGTATCATTACAATTACTGCACGTTAGTACTTTATACCATATACTTATGATCGATCCTTTTTATTACATTGAATATGTTTCATTGTACTTTAAAAATATTACACAAAAGAAGGCTTTCTCTTAATAAATATTCATAAATAAGAATAGGGATCTTTTAATTTCTTAATTGTAATAGTGTACTTTGTTTAGGAGCAAGACACGGATACCAACCATGTTTCTGTGATATCTGAACAATTATCTGTGAGTTCTAATGAGAACGAACATACCACTACTGATGCCGAAAATATTTCAGACAATAGCGCTCAGAGTATTAATGGTACGTTAGTACTTTATACCATATACTTATGATTGATCCTTTTTATTACATTGAATATATGTTTCATTGTACTTTAAAAATATTACACAAAAGAAGACTTTCTCTTAATATGTGCCCCCTCTTCTGGGTGGCCTCGGACCTTCAACGGGGTTGTCTCTCTCCGTCTTGGCCGACTTAATTGTAATAGTGTACTTTATTTAGGAGCAAGAAACGGATACCAACCATGTTTCTGTGATATCTGAACAATTATCTGTGAGTTCTAATGAGAACGAACATACCACTACTGATGCCGAAAATATTTCAGACAATAGCGCTCAGAGTATTAATGGTCCAACATCACCTGGCAGCCCAAAAAATAATGGTGATATATACAGTTGCAGTGTAATCATTGAATTTAAATTTCGACCTTTTGGATAAGATCTCATTCCCAGTATGTTTGGCAAATACATATCAACTTATAAATTTACTATTTTTTGTTGATAAATATTAGCTTTAATATCATTTTATTGTTGGTATAAAATTCTTTAAATATAGCAGGATTAATTTAAATTTCGATAAATTAATACTTTAGTTTTTTAATAATGGAGTTGAGTAAAATAAAAATGATGAACTTGCAATGCAATATACACGTGTATGAAATCTTATAACAATATAGGTAGAAACATTTGTTAGAAATAAAAAAAACAATTGTGTGTATTATATAATATATATGTGTACATATACACATATACATATATTATATACACACACACACTGTTCAATTTTATTTTTTATTATATTAGTATACATATACATTATATATATGTATGTATATATTTTATTGTGCATATAAATATATTAAATATTTACATTGTATATGTATACATTGTATATGTATACATATATATATATATGTATGTCCAGGGGCAGTTTCTGGGACCGAAAATAGAAATAGTTAAAAACAGTTTTATGAAGCCTCTTTTGTTGTTTTCTACCTTCCGTTCAAGTAAAATTAATGTATTTATTTTTATTCGTTTTCGAAAAAAAACAAATTTGGCGGTTTCCAGGACACTCACAGATTGGCAGATTCCAGGACACATATTCTTCCAGGACATTAACAGATTGACAGGTTCCGGGACATCATATGTTTCCAGGACATTCACAGATTGGCAGGTTCTAGGACAATATATTTTTCCAGGACATTTATCAATTGGTAGGTTCCGGGAAAATATATGTATACAAAGAATTGACTAATTGGCAGAATCCGGGAATACACACATTGTTCAATTTTATTTTATACTATAATAGTATACATATACATTATATATATGTATATATAATATATATATTTTATTGTGTATATAAATATATATATTTACAGTGTATATATATACATATATATATAGGTATAAATGAGAACATTCTTCTATTGATTCAATACACCGATAATATTTTTTTATTTATTTATACATACTTAATACAGACTAGAATGGCAGCTTCCGAGACAGCGGAAGATGGCGAGTATACAGCACGTATACTCAATAAAACGATTTATGTCCAGAAAACATTGTACATGAATAGAAAGATGTCTCTGGAACTGCCATTCTGAACGATATCCTCGGAAATGTACTGTCTCGGAAGCTGCCATTCTAACATACTTAAATGCATGTACTTCTGTTATATAGGATGCAACTATATGGATGACATCTCTGTAGTTAATAAAGCTGACTCTGATATTGCATCAATATCAGATGGTTCAAATAGTTTATCTAGAAGCAAAAGACAAAGTTTGTTTGATGTTACATCTAATAATGACACATCGGATTTAGAAGATGTGTTTCAAGACAATGAAGAATTCTTGGAGCCTGCAAACAATGCAAATTTCATTCCACCAGAGGGCAATGATAAAGTACTTCAATCGATTCAACTAAATTAACATTTTCTTATGCAAGCTTATTTGCAGCTAAAAATAAAAAATTTGCCTATTATATGTTTATAGAATATTTTGCATTGAAAGATGTTAAGATATGAATTAGTTTGAAACATAAGTTCGTGCGGTTTTCCTTTGTGTAAGAAACAAAAGTTGTTTTTTTTCTAACAAAAGTTGCATATTGATGGCTATAACGTTGATGCATATTGGTTATATAAATGTGCTGTTTTGTGTCTTTGTTCTTCCTCTATTAAAATAGTCTTAATTTTTATTTTATCTGAATGATAAAAAGTTTTCAGAATGATAATTATAAACTGCGATTTTGGAAAAAAAAGCATTTATGCCGTCTTTTTTTTATTCAATAAAATGTTCTCAATACATAACACAAATATTTCGAGATTTCGAATATTTGTGACCTCTGCAGTTTTAGATCCTCGATTAAACTCATAAAGAAGAAAATGTTGCAAATATTCCTTTTTTCAACTTGGAACTTTATACATAGTTTTCATTCTAAATAAAATATTTACTATTAGATAAAATAAAAAATCAAAAGATTATTTTGATAAAGGAAGAACACGAAGATGTAAAGTATATTAAATATATTAAATATAGTCAATATTCAATTCTTGTTAAGGAAAAATTCTTCAAGAGAAAATACTTCACTAAATTATACAAACTAACACATTCACATTTTTTCTAATCCATAAGATATCTATCACATATCACATACACTGTAGATATTTATCTCTGAGAATAATTTTTCGAATATATTTAATTATAATAATCTCTGATTTATTTATAGGAACGCATTCCATTATATGAACAATCGAATATATCCAAAATAGAAAGCGAACTTCTCATATTAAATTTTGCGATACGGCACTGTTTGACCGATGTTGCTCTTGAAGACCTCATCACTTTGATAAATTGCCATTTACCATACACAGTATATCACACTAAGCACATATTTATGAAGAAGTATGATGATCCAGCATCAATTCGTAAATGCTATTATTGTCCAGTGTGTTATGTAATATTAAAAACATTTGCTGCAGATGATAGAACAAAAGAAAATCTTTTTTGTCAAGAGTGTGAATGTAGATACAACAAACCTACATTGAAAAAAAGCGCTAATTATTTTCTGCATTTGCCTTTAGAACAGCAGTTGCGCGACTTTGTAAATAGCAATAAATACGCTATGCTTCAAAGAGAAAACGATAATTATTCTGATATAACTTGTGGAAAGTTTTATAGATCTCTGAAAGATGCTGGGATAATTCAATTACATGATATTACGCTGCAGATCAGTACTGACGGCGTTCAAGTGTTTAATTCATCGCCTGTAACTATGTGGCCTATACAGATAATGATAAATGAATTGCCATATAGAGAAAGAAGAAAAAATATGATGTTATGTGGTTTGTAGTATAGTAAAGAAAAACCTGATATGAATTTATTTTTATCTGTAATCGTCGAGGAATTGACCTACATGCATGAAGTAGGTATTACACGTAACGTGGAAGGCGAAGAAGAAATTCGTATCAGAGTACATACAATCGCGTCTCCTGTAGATTCTGTCGCGCGACCTTTGTTACAAAACATAAAACAATATAACGGGAGCTTTGGCTGCAGTTTTTGTTTGCATATAAAGGTATACATGTTGAAGTCGGTAGAGGAATGACAAGAGTATATCCCGGTTGCGTAAAGGAACCGCGCACATTGCGCCAACATGAAGTGGATTGTGAAATTGCTATACAAACTGGAACTACACCTCACGGTGTAAAAGGGCCATCAGTTCTCATGCTGTTACCGGTCTTTGACATTACGTCTTCGTTTACACTTGATTATCTGCATACCGTTTTATTGGGAGTGTGTAAAACTTTTACGGATGCTTGGTTTAATTCGTCAAATCACTTAAAAGACTGGTACATTGGAAACAAAGTAAATCTTATTGATGAGAAACTCCTGCAAATAAAACCACCCTGTGAGATTACGCGTACACCCAGATCTATCAATGAAAGAAATCTATGGAAGGCATCAGAATGGAAGCACTTCTTGCTCTACTATTTCCTTACTTGTTTACAAAATGTAATGCCCTTACAATATGTAAAACACTGGTTTCTTTTTATTTGTAGTATGCACATATTTCTACAAGAAAAAATCAGTGACGTAGATTTTTCAACGGCTAAAAATGCATTAAAAATGTTTGTTCTTAAAATAGAAGACCTATATGGCTTAGAATATTATAAGTATAATGTACATTTATTATTACATATCCCAGAATTTGTTAAACAGTTCGCTTTGTGGGCTATATCTACTTTTTCTTATGGACACTATAACAGAGTACTAAGACAAATGTTCCGGAATTCACAAGCTGTTCCAGAACAGATATGTAAATTATATGTGAGATCAAAGCGCGTGGAAGATTCATGTTTAGAGGTGTTTTCGAGACTCGGTTGTTTCAAAAATGCGAAAATTTTATATGATAAAATGAGTGGAATATATCATACAAAAAATTATCTGGAGTATGAACTTCATTTAAAAATATTTGGAAAGCCAGTTCAAAGGGCATTAACGTTAATGGAACAGACTTGTATAGAAGATTTTTTGCATGAAAATATTCTAAACGAGACTGACTGCTACAAGCGTTTCATTTTTCGAAATATATTGTGGCATTCCGAGAACTACGAAAAATTTCAAAGGCGACAAAACGGTACAGCATTATTGCAGAATGGTTTGTTCATAATAATATCCGGAATTTTTGGTGTCTGTACTGTGCGAAACAACTATGTACGATATGTTATTATTGGAAAGATTCTTAATCTTCCGTATTGATACGGAAACAATTTGTAAAACAAGCAATCCAACACTTTCATCCAATCGTCTTTTTCACATTATTCATTTGACTGATTCTATCATCGCTGTCTTTCCTGACAATAATATATACCAAATAATTCCATACAATAATGTCGATAAATATTGCATTGTTCGCCTCGTAAATAATATTGAACGTGATTAATATGTCAACATTGTATAACTGCAATTATTTATAAATAAAATGATAAGGTTACTTTTACATAAATTTCCTTTAACCAACTTTTAAATTTAATATAATTTTGTGTTACGATGCACTGATTAAAATATACAATTTATAGTACATTATAAACATACTACTAAGAAATAAAACTTCTCTCTGTTTAAAAAAAAAAATTCGATTATTTTATTAAATTACTCTGTCATAATTCTCCCACGACCTGCGTACACGGGAACCTGATAAATAATTCTTTTGTCATGCCACGATCGAGAAGACATATTAGTGGCCAAAAAAGCAAATATGGCATATAATTAACAGAAATAATATCAGAAAAACTCAGTCAATTTTGAAAAAAAACATGCAAAATTTCTCAGTTATTGTCAGAAATAATTGAATGGGGATTCTGTAAACAATTCAGTATTTGCGTAGATATGAAACTTTCTTCGACTTTTTCTAAAAAATGTTTCAATTTGTACAAATTTAAAAAGTTTAAGAAAATTTTAAACTTTTCATAAAATTTATTGTGAGAAATAATATAAAAAATTCTAAGAAGTATCAATACTATTCAGCAGTAATAAACAATACTATATACTGAAGAGTAATATATGTATATTATATTGAATGCTGCGAGAAATATTCAATTGTATATACACTATAGAATGTGCACTATTAGTTTAATTTTGCACGTTTCTGCACACTATTAGTTTGTATTATTCAATGATTAGTGTGTACTATTCAATGATTAGTTTGAGAGTAGTGTAAACTATTAAATGTCTGTACTAGTGGTTATTTCAATAGTTCTTACTATTACATTCTAAAAGTTCACATTAGTCAATAGTTCATAATTGTATAGTGGAAACTGCTTGTTACTAGTGTTACAGTACTCAACGCAATAGTGTTGAATGCTTATAACTATTGCCGTTCAATAGTAACTATTAGCATTCTAATAGTTACTATTGGCATTCTATTAGTTACTATTGGCATCCTAATAGTTTTTTTTCGTACGGATAACATTCCGAGTTCAGGTAGAGTTTCGCATTGGTTAATTTGCAATCGTCGAATCGACTTATGTCCTCGATCATGACATTTTTTCGACCAGTTTGCAGAGCAAAGATGACGTTGTCACACACAGTTGGAGGAGTTTGAAACCACTGCTGAAATGGTCATCAATCTCCTATATTCTACTTTGAAAATATTTGAAAGAGTGAAAATAATTAAAACATTTGAATTGTTTGTGTAATAATATAAATATGATATTTTTTTTATATTTCTGTTTTTTTATTCAGTTAGCCTTTTAAACTGGACTATAGATCTTACATAGAAAACGCCATACTGCTTTATGTGCACGCGAGAATTATGGCTTATGTTTCAAATATTTGTCGTCAGTTTAAGAGAAAGGAAGACAACTAAGATATTAATAATAATAACTAAGGTAATAACAATTTCACAGATATATATTCTTATTATATAAATCCATTGTTGGTTACAATGTAAGCAAGGAAAATATAAGAATTCTGCAAAATTACATTGTCAATCTTAATGAGATTGTTTGTTGTCACGCGAGAATTAATTAAATAAGCAACTCGCGGCGTATCTTCACTTGCAGAAGAATACTGCTTTATTAATATATTGATATGTATATTGAGAACTGTCTTGCACGCAGCCTCTTACAATTTCAGCCATTTTTTCTAACTAACTAAAAAAGGGCACTGGTGGTGATAAAAAAAACTACGATAGCGCCGGGAGTTGCTTCGGTCGCGCCATCCAGTGGATTTCATCGGTGCGAGATTTGCACGAAGCGCCTTATACAATATAAACTCAAAACCAAATAGAGATCAAAGGAATATTTGTGTCGTATCTGATATCAATATATTAATAAAGCAGTATTCTTCTGCAAGTGAAGATACGCCGCGAGTTGCTTATTTAATTAATTCTCGCGTGACAACAAACAATCTCATTAAGATTGACAATGTAATTTTGCAGAATTCTTATATTTTCCTTGCTTACATTGTAACCAACAATGGATTTATATAATAAGAATATATATCTGTGAAATTGTTATTACCTTAGTTATTATTATTAATATCTTAGTTGTCTTCCTTTCTCTTAAACTGACGACAAATATTTGAAACATAAGCCATAATTCTCGCGTGCACATAAAGCAGTATGGCGTTTTCTATGTAAGATCTATAGTCCAGTTTAAAAGGCTAACTGAATAAAAAAACAGAAATATAAAAAAAATATCATATTTATATTATTACACAAACAATTCAAATGTTTTAATTATTTTCACTCTTTCAAATATTTTCAAAGTAGAATATAGGAGATTGATGACCATTTCAGCAGTGGTTTCAAACTCCTCCAACTGTGTGTAATATTGGAATCATGTAATTCTCGAATGCATTAACGTTACAAAGAACCACTTTAATGTATGTGATACAAATGAAACTCTGGCTGAAACAGAAATAACGTTTTTGCTTAGCCAAGAAGACAATCAATTTTTTTAGTTACCTTATTCCCTAAAGAAAAACAGTTTTTTAGACTACTAAAAAAATGTAGTAGATGTTAACATTACTATGTAAGCATCTTGTAAACATTCTTATAACGTTTTATTAAATGTTTATTAGATGACGTTTATTAAATGGTTTAAAAAACATCAAATTTTTAGCCATCCTTTCTGTGAAATTTATTTGTATTCTTCTAATTACCACGTTAAATTTTAGAGAATTCTCGAGAGAGAAGAAATAGTTAAAACTATAATAATACACTGTAGATTTTTAATTTCCAAATAAATAATCGTTATTAAATGTTACGTCCAACTCCTAATATATGAATGGATTGATTTAAAGAAAGAAGGAATGAGAAGGATGGAGTATAGAAGGACGTTAGAGCAGACGCTTTGTCTCGCATGCATCCGAGTGGAAGGGGATGGAGCGAGTCGAACGCACTTAGGCCCAGTTCCACAACTCACGGTTAACTTTTAATCGAGGTTCAACTTGTTTCTCATCTCTTTCTAATTCTAGAATTGGAAAGGGACAATGAATAAGTTGAATCTCGGTTAAGAGTTAACCGTGACTTGTGGAACTGGGCCTTAGGTGACTCCGAAATATGGGTCAACGTCCCGATAAGACGCTATGACTCCGTTTTCAAGAGTCGTACGATCGTGGGTCCTATTGTAGGTCAAGGAACTGAATCTCTTTTACCCGGGACAGGACCGTGTGCGAATCTTTATTAGCAGGATGAAGATACGAGGAAATAAAAAAGAATGACAAATAAAACGTCCTTAAAAATATAGTATATGTAAATTATACATTTATTTATTAGAGTCAACTAGCATATTGAATAACTTTTACAGCTTATTGTTTTTACATGATTAAATTAAGATTTAAACATTTAGGATTTATTGGATAAATAACGGCGTGCGTGATGTGTGAACGTTTGCTGTATGTGTGTGTATGTGTTAGCGTACATCAATTTGGACCTAAATAATAAATACAAAGAAAAGGTATCGTATAATTAAATGAGTGAGATGATGTGTATGTTCGAAGGAAAGAAATTGCGGGGAGGATGGAAATGGAATAAAACTAAAATAATAAAAAAAATCTATTGAGCTTTGTTAATGGTGCATGAGGAGGGAGGGGAAAGAAATTTAAAAAAAACACTACTGGGACTAGAAAAGGATGGAGAGAATAGGGAAGGAAGACAGGGATATGAGCATCTGGAGGTTGTCCGGTTATGACGTTTCGGACTTCGTCGAGATCCACGTTTTCGAAGGCTATAGTGAAGGTGTCTGGAAGAAAAGGATCGGTGGAAATTTGAAATTGCGAAAAGAGGGAATTTAAAGATTGGTGATAGCCGTGGTGATAGTAATAATGAGGACGAGTTGAGAGAACTTCGCTATGAACTCCACGCTCGAAGTTGAGTCAGCGGGAGAGGAAGAACGGGAAAGGGGGGAGGGGTGTCGGGAAAAATTCGTTGAGTTAGGACAGATGAGATGAATTCCGCGTCAGGGGAAGGAAAACAAGGAAGAAGTGAAAGGGGGAGCACCACACCGGGAGTGAAGAAGCAGGTTGAAAGGAAGGAACTGGAGGTGAGCAAGGATGGTGATTTGGAGAGTGAGGAATGCTGAGGGAAGAAAGGCCTGGTACTGGGTCTAAACTATTACTATGATTATCATTATTATTTGTATTAATGTTGTTATTGTTATTATTCAAATTTACTAAAAATTCGCGGTAGGCTTCATCTAGGAGCCGACGGGCCTCCCTAATCCGCTGTCTTCATTGGCATTTAGCCTTAGAGGCACGGGAAAGGCGGGAGCGAAGTGGCCGGTTATCCACTACGAGATTTAAATAAAATAAATAGAAATAATAGTTTTATACCCGGCTCTGCATTAAACAGGAAATGAGGATTCGGCAAGTAAGGGTGAGGAAAAGTGAAGTTCGGGAGTTAGCCAGCCTTCTAAAATGAGGATATAGAATTCATTGAGTAAATTCGGTAAATATTGGAGAATGAGGACGACAGATAATCTATCGTGCTCGATATAAGGGTGGAAGTAAGGATTAAAAGGAATAATGCAGAGGCTGTAAGGGGAAAATAATAATAATATTATACACGTAAGAAAAAAAAGGGAAAGAAAAATTAGTGACTCACTCGTCTTAACGAAGTCCCTGGAAATTGTTGATGCCGTCTCTGATACTCGAGACCGGTTCAAAAAATGGTTTGAACCGAAGAAGTTGTGGAGAATATGCTCGTTCCACTATTGTTTGAATAATTGTTTTTTTTTATACTGCCGATCCCACCTACCAAGAATCACTGGTAAGTGCTCAACACCGACTTCTAAATGGTAACCAAAAACTAACTTCAACTGCTGCTCGGCTCGCGAGATCGCGGTTTATATAGGACTATCTTTGGGAAGTGGATCCTTACGGGATGTAATAGCCTGACCGATTAAGATTTTTGATTGGCGAGATTTGTCCCCTGGACGGTACTGGCGTTCTCTTTTGTTTAAAAATTTTAGATCGACGAGAGCTTATTAGTGGGATTGACTTTAGTCATCCGCCCCGTTTCTTGCATCGGATTGGTCAGTTTTGGGTGGTGTCGCCAAGAATAGGAGTGGGTAGCTAGTGTAAACTTCGATTGTCTCGTGTGAAACTTATCGCTAGATTCGCGGTCTCTTCTTAGAACTATATCAAGAAAGATCGTCGCCAGTTACAAACCTACGGTATTGGATGACAATAAACAGATTCCTCTTCGACTCTCAAAAGTTTAATCTATGATTTCGAAACTTCCGTAGCAACTTGATATCTAGTCCTTGTTCAATTAGCATTGATCACCGGTGTTACGTTTTATCTCCAAGGGTATGGAATTACTACTAGAAATTGATTCAATTATTTATTCGTCTATTGAAAGGGGAATATTACGATTCTTTGTCTTGAACGGACCGTGGTCTCTACGTCTGAAATTTTATCGTCTCCAACTCTCCGTGGTTGATATTTAGATATGTGGTGAAAGATAAGGAGGTAGATTACTCTTTGACTCTCTCCATAAACAGTCTGAGACTGTTATTAACTACTTATGTTTCATAAATGATATCCGAGTGACGACGATCAACCTTCCACGAAAGAAAAGAATCGTGGAGTCCACAGGACATAACATAAATATAATACGTTATTATAAATAAATATCACTCGGATCAATTATTTCGGGCGTTTTTTGCATTAACAAACATCTTTTTTTTTTTTAGTTAACCAATGAGCAAAGTGTCTAAAATAAAATAACTTTAAGATATTTTTAAGAGTTTTTTTGAGAAACATCTTCAAGATATTTCATAAAGAATTCTGAAAAATATTTTAAAGCTGTCTTATCCCTCACGGAAAAATACTATCCAAAATATTATGAAAAAATACTATTAAAAAGTTCACAGTAAATTCGCGACTATAAATTCATAGTAACTATGATTACTATGAATGTATAGTATACTATGAATTTGATAATATATTATAGTATATTAATATATATATATATTATATTATACAGTATATAATATTGATAATATACTATAGTATATTATCAAATTCATAGTATACTATACATTCATAGTTATTATGAATTTATAGCAATTATGAAAAGATTTGTAATTATCACCAATTATTATTAGTATTTAGAGACACGATAGTGTCTCGGCGCTAAGCCGAGCGCACCTACACTGCCGTGCCTCCTTTACGCGAACCGACGAGTTGCGGCAGATTGAGACAATCGGATCTCGGTAACAGCTGAACTGATCAGGTTCTATATATGCTCAATCGATAGACACCACATGGATTGTGTGATAAAAGTGCTTTTATTTTTTTTCTACGTGCCCTACAAGCGGAGATATTGCGATGTAAAGTTCTAAATATCTGAATTTCATCATCGTTTTTAAGATACGTCGTTATTGTCATCAACGTCGCCGACCACGAAAAATGTACGTCTCGTTTTTTCGATAATAGATGGCTTTTGACTTAAGCAAGCGATGGCAGCATTGCAGATTCGAACGTGATCAACCACACATGACGGCTGTGATAATCAGCGATGACAACATTGTCCTCACATATATACAATGTGACGCGCGCGTGGTGCAAAAATACGATGTGACGCACACGCGGCGCAAATTATTAATTAAAATTAAAATGAAATATTAATTAAAATTGAAATGAAATATCGAGATTGTCGTTGAAGATTTAGGTATTTACTGCGTCGAGGAAGAGGATGTCTAGATGTTCACCGTCGAGGAATTAAGCGTCTAGGTGTTCGTCGTCGAGGAATTAAGCGTCTAGATGTTCGCCGTTGAGGAATTAAGTGTCTAGGTGTTATCTACATATTCGCTGTCGAGGAAGTGGGTATCTAGGTGTTTGCCGTCGGGGAAATGAGTATCTAGGTATTCGCCATCGAGGAAATGGGTATATACATATTATTTATTATTTATTTATTTCAAATATATTATTTGTATAAAAGATTTGATATTAACAACAGG
>NW_017257773.1:15396-19795 GCF_001594055.1 Mycetomoellerius zeteki
ATATGTATTATTCGTACAAACGATTTGATATCAACAACTGTGGCATCAAGTTAAATTCTACTACAAAATAAAAAGTAAAACCTAAGTGATACGATCTTTATTATTTACTTAATCCAAATGGTACTATCTTTAATTTTTATACAATGAAACCTAAGTATACTTATTGAAGAATCTTCCTATTTTAATCCGAATGGTTTAAATTCTTCTTAAGTGAAATTATCATATCACAATTCATTCAAAGACATTTCCTCTTCCAACTAAAGTAGTGATTATTTAATCACAATTCATTCAAAGATTTTCTCTACCAACTAAAGTAGTGGTTATTTAATTCTCCTTCAAAACATTATACAAACATTATACAAAATATCACAAAATTGCGTTACCTCGCTCAATTTAAATGTTACCACAAAAAATTAAAGAATTAACCGTATAAAATGAAAAAATTTAATTTAAATAGAAAAATTTTTCATGTAAAAACACTTGGCGCTGCTAGATCTCGATATAATAACATGGTAGTATAGCAGTAAAACATGAATGTAAATAAAAATAAGAATATAATACTTAGAAAAATAATATAAATAAGAAGCAAATTAATAAGAAAAGTCAGAATCGCGCCAAGTATTTTTACATGAAAAATTTTAAGTATACTTAGGTTTCATTGTATAACAATTAAAGATAGTACCATTTGAATTAAGTAAATAATAAAGATAGTATCACTTAGGTTTTACTTTTTATTTTGTTGTAGAATTTAACTTGGCGCCACAATTGTTGATATCAAATCTTTTATAAAGATGAAACATATATATCATTAGATTTAGTGAATTTTGTGATATTAAATTAACAGAATTTAACTTGGCGCCACAATTGTTGATATCAAATCTTTTATACAGATGATACATATATCATTAGATTTAGTAAATTTTGTGATATAATGATTTTCATGTAATAATTGTTGAAGGGGAATGAAGCTATTATAACTTGGGTTGGAATGTATCATATACAAAGAATTTCATCAACTCGATTAATTCTAATTGGTGATAAACTGTCAACCGTAAGTGGTCAATTCTACTAAACAACAAACGCAATTAGTCATCAGTTCCACGGCCGATTAAGTAATTGACGTTGGTGAAATCGGTCCAAATGGTGGTTCTACACAAGAAGCACGCACGCTTAGCGCTTTTTTTACCTTTGTTTTTAAAAGGTAAGTTTGTATACGATTAAAGTTACTATTACTTTCTTTTTCGAAAATAAGGGTATAGTAAAATTTAACTTGGTAGTATAGCAGTTTTTTCAATGTTTATCATTTAGGTTTTATCATATAAATAGCTTTTTTCGATGATTAGAGTTAACTAAATAATAAAGATAGTACCGCTTTAGTTTTATAATAGATATCATTAAAGTTAATAATAAATAAATAATTAACGTAACAGAATTTAACTTGGCGCCCGTTGTTGATATCAAATCTTTTATACACATGATACATATCATTAGAATTAAGTAAAAATAACAAAAATAGTACCACTTGGGTTTTATTTTTTAATTTAGTAGAATTTAACTTGATAAAGATAGTTCCACTCGGATTTTACTTTTTAATTTGATAAAATTTATCTTGGCGCCTGTTATTAATATCAAATCTTTTTATCATTACTACTCATAGTTCACTATCAACATATTGATATTTATTATTAAGTATAAAATGATAACTATCAATGTTAATTTTAACTATCAATGTGAACTGTAACTTTCGAGCCTTATAAGTCGAAAAATACTTAATGAAAAATTATTTTACAGTTTATTATGATCTACTATCAAATGTCTGATAGTAAATAAGGTTACTATCAAGCATGAGATAGTTACTACAAATATCTTTAATATTTGATAATAAACATGAAAATGATAATGTGTTATCAACAATTTAATAATAACTATAAAATGTTTTATAATTATTAAGTGTAAGATAATTATCAAAAGTTTCATAGCAACTATGAAGAGATTTGTAGTTACCATCAATTGTTATTAGTTCTATCGTTATCACTCATAATTTACTATCAACATAGTGGTATTTATTATCAAGTATAAAATAATAACTATCAATGATTCACAGTTTATTATGATTTTTTGATAATTACCACCGAAATTTCATAGTAAACTAGGAAATTGGATAGTTACTATGAAATAGAAGATAATATTTTTCCGTGAGAGATGCGTCGATTTTATCCGCTTATTCGGCAATTTGTAGAAATTAATATCTCGTTAACTATTGCGAAAATTACAAACTGATAGAAAAATTCGATTCAGTTTAGTTCGATCTACCTGCCCATGAGATTATGCGGACATTACCAAACATCCTGTATACACACGAGTACCATTATATGTATATGAGTACTGGACTTGTTTACAGTAGAAGTATTACTTCGCATCGGATTAAATTTTTGAATGTTAAAAACGATGCTATAAGCCAAAAAATTTCAGTATTAGCTTTCCAACATAATTAATTTTTAATATTTAAAAAATGACTTTTTTTACGACATTTGACATTCTTTTATAAAGAAAGTTAACGTTATCTTGAAATTCTTATTAAAAGTTGTTGTTGTGATGAATGTATTGTTCGTGTCCAATAAAATGCATTTTTTTAAATTTCAATACCTTATATACTTTTTTTTTTTTTTTTTTTTAACGCAGTGGAAATGCATTACGCATACCCGGCCCCTCGGGGGAGCTAAGGCCGGGTTATGTGGGACTCTCCCACCGCAATTTCTCGCGGTGGGCCTACCCACTAAAACCACTGCGGATGTCCTTGTGCTGGCCGATGTTGGGGGACTCCCAGGAACGCGTGCAGCATACTTCTGGGAGCCCCCCTGGCCTGCCGGCTGACGCCGGCTCTTTCCCGCCCGGGGCCAACTTGGTCCCGGGCGGCGCGGTTGCGCTTCGTCTCTGTTATGGGTGCGGAAGGGGACATCGCCCTCCGCACCCCGCCTCCCCGGTGGCTTTGGGGGGCTGGGTCAGGAGATTTGGCCCCCGCCAAAATCCCCCGACCCCCCTCGGGCGCTCCTTTAAGGAACGCCCGCTTCTCGTTTCGCCTGGTCTTCGGCGGGTCCCCCGCCCGCGGCAGGACGTGGTGGGGGGGGGGGGGGGGTTGGGAAAAGCAGTCCGTCCGCCGTTACTCAGGCGGGGGACCATTCCTAAGCCGGCGGCGGGCTACCCGCGTGGATGTCTACCCGCCGCCGCTTCATAGCGCCCCGCGTTCGAAACGCGGGGCCATCCACGGTCGGGGGGGAGGGGGGATTATCATCCCCGGCCCCCCCGGCCGCGTCCTCCTCTTCGTCGTCCTCAACAAAATAAAAATAGATTAAAAATGTGTTAAGGACATTTTTTGTTAGTAATTAACAATGTACATACATACTTCGAAAAATATTGGTTAACCTCTAAAATAATAATTACGTACTATTATGATTATTTCAGGAGGTGGAAACAAATATCATTATATCTTTAAAAATAAATCTATTTTTATTTTGTTTTAGTGTGTATATATTTCCTTATTAACTATTAAGACGTATAAACGTGCATTAATATTACTCACCTCGTCGCTCTGACACACTTTACCGACCATTCCAGACCAGTCACGACTACGACAGCTACGTTTTTCTCTGCCTTACCTTACGTTACGACTACGGAACTTACGTCTCGTTACGTCTCGTTCTCTGCCATAGCCCTTACGTGTTGCTTCATTCTATCTTAGTTACGTAATGAACGAAAAGAAAGATATAGAATGAAGTTACAGCGTGAGCGCCCAAAGCGAGTGCACCTCAGGGCTACGTTCAGGAATTATTATATAGATAACTCTAGGGTGCATTTTTGCTATAATATACGTAACGTAACCTATAGCTTAGAGTTATCTGAGCGTAATTCCTGAACGCAGCCCATGTCTTTCAACGTTACACGCTCCTAAACGTCGAGCGGCATTTGGACTGCGTGCGGGGCGAGCGGTGAGAGGAGTAGCGGGAGGCGGAGCCTTTCGAAAATCGGCTAAGAAGTGCAAATTTTGCCGAGTCCTGCGTTATGCCCGTGTCACTATAAATTCCGAGTATGATATATTTCGATTCTAATTTTCCTCCCATTCGCGCTGAGTAAGGTTCCGTATTGGTGCTGCCATTGTGAGAGCACCAAGTCACGTGCACCAATCATGCGGAATCTCGAATGTCCAGACTTCTACTTCTAGGGACTCTACGTTACACGAAAAGGGCCGGCATGCCTCTTCTCAGGTTCTCTCTCTGGTTCTACGTTTCTTTATCAACACATTTCAAGTGCGAAAGTAAATGAATGTCTTCTGAACACAGATGTCTATACTATACTAGATTGTTAACAGTTGCCAATGTGCTGTGTGCGGCAGGATATCCGG
>NW_017257773.1:20776-33899 GCF_001594055.1 Mycetomoellerius zeteki
TTAAGCGGGGAGCACAGACTTTTGCATAACGCATAACATGTAATGCATAAGAAATTCAATCAATCAGAATTCTTTATTTCATGGAAAGGAAGGAAACGGAGAGCTTTGATTGATACATTTTCTTATGCATTACGTGTTATGCGTTATGAAAGAGTCTGTGCTCCCCGCTTTACTCATACTTTTGGAACGAATAGGCTCCGCCCATATGGTCAGTTACCTCGCGTTTTGGAACGGCGTAGAGTTAAACTCTGTTACTCGGAGTGAATTTTGGAACGCACCCCTGCTTGCCAAGCACACTAACCTAAGATTGCTTAGGTTGGCCGCTACAGCTGTGTCTGACAAGCAGACGGCTATTTTGTTGCAGTCGAACATGGCTGAAACCGGATATCCTGCTGCACACATTTTCTGACGCTTAAATCACAGAGATTAGCAATCTAGTACTAGTATTAGTATAGACATCTGTGCTTCTGAAATAATCGTTACTAGAGAGTAGAGAACATTGTTCCTACTCGTTATTGCCATCACAGCTCACTGGATCGCTTCGTCGAGACGTCGATGCATCATTTCCGTACATCTCTCTCATTATAATATCCCGTATTTACAACATTTACGTTCTCGATCCATTAGTCTACGCGATTTTCGTGCTTTGTATAGCGAACATTATACATTCATTGTGAATACACTATACGATTAATAACTTTGTGGGTAAGTGGAAATTTGCTACAGTTATATATGTATTATGTTCATGTTATAAATTGTACGTATTTTATACTTATAATAACTCATATATTAGATCACAATGAGTAATGTTCGTGAAAGATTAAGTGGTGCGAAAAGTACAGAAAACTCTCCAAAGAGAAGTTGAATCGAGAAAAAAGAATACCTTTGAAAGTGCCGAAGCTCGAGTCCTTTTCATCGAATTCTGTTGCCATTAATTCCCATTTGAAACAACATTTTGAAAACTTGAATACTGAAAGTGAAGATAATTTGAAGACCTGTCCCATAGAGCCTACTTCAAATGTGAAAATCTATCCTATAGAGCCCTCTTCCAATGGTAATATAATATTTCCTCTAATACTTTTTGTCAACATTTTAGCTACTTTTTGAAATTAAAATATTTTACAATTTTTTATCACAATGAAAAGTCAATAAGAATACATAAGCCCAACAAAATATTTTAAATATCATTTAAATTAACATATTTTAAATATCATATAAATTAACATTTACAAATTAGTTCAATAAATTAAAATCGACACACACTATACAGAAATCGTTTTATTTTTTAACGTATAATTGTGAGTATTATTATATACGTTTAAAAAGTACCAGGAATTATTAAACAAAACGCAAAGTAATTGTTTATTCGGTAATATTTATTTTATTTTTCTACACAAAATCATTATTCATATGCAAAAGTTTGTCACAATTAAAATAGAACAAGTCACGATAATATCAAAATGACGTTAAACTGAATCGTGATTGATCAAAAAATGACTTTTAGAAAACGTTTTGGAGTCATTTTAAAGTCTCTATTTTCTTGTTCTGTTTGGATGTTTTTCAATTTATTGTACATGATAGATTTTAGAAAAATTTAGAAAAAGGAACGCTAGATATTGAATGTCAGCATCTTGGTACACATTTGCACACTCTAAAAATAAAAAAAATGTCAGCGTCCGAATTGTGCAAGATGCTTTACCAACGAGATTTACTTACTTTGTATTCGAATGTAAATATTGTACTTCGAATTTTCCTTTGCATAATGGTGTCAAATTGTTCGGGTGAAAGATCCTTCTCCGTACTACGAAGAGTAAACAATTATTTAAGAAGTACTCAGAGCAGCGAGTGTTTAAGTGCCTTATACCTAATTCACACTGGACGCAGCAACCGTCAAGCAGCGGAGCAGCAACCAATCAGTGAGGCGATATTTACAGTGGCGTAAACAATATCGCCTTGCTGGTTGGTTGCTGCTCCGCTGCTTGACGCTTGCTGCGTCCAGTGTGAATTATGCCTTAGCATTATTATGCATTGAAGCAGAGCTTAATATCAAAACAGACTATAATTATATAATTAATGAGTTTGCCGCGCAAAAATCGCGTAAAGTTACAATTTTAAAAATTAAATACATGTAAATGTGCAATAAAGTTCCTCAATCCCTGTCAATAGTCTTTTTTTTGTTTCTTACGCTGACATAGTTGTTGGACAGTTGAATGGAGACGGTAAGAATTTTACTATCTAGAGACAGCAATTGTGTGTATTGATAGTCGCAAACTAGAAATTATAAGTATAATGAGATCATTGTTAAAGGCGAAAAATTTACTATCTTAGAAAAACTCTGTACTTGAATTCTTCATAACGTGACTAAAAAGTAAGATATTGAAATAAAAAGAATACATTTCGTAGAGGATGAACAATACATTCATGACTTCTGATTACAATTTCGAGATAACGTTAATCTTTTTTTACAAAAACGTTTTAAATATATAACAAAAGATTTTTGCACATTAAACCTCAGTTATTTATTTAGAAAACCTGACGTGCTAGTGAAATTTAACTATTTAACTTGCGGCATCGTTTTCAGCATCCAAAAATCTATAAGAAATACCTTATGTGATTAAAAAAAACATTTTTTTGTAAATTAATATCTTCTTTATTCACAGTTTGTGAATATAACACCAAATCCATTTATCGACACTACGATTTTATCGACAGTGGCGAAAATGTGATACGTAGTTCACATCAATTTATAAAATTGATGTTAGTGCCGCTAGCGTACGGTGACTTTTAGAGTCCCTAGAAGTAAGAGTTGCGTCAATCTTGTACTATTTTTGATTGGCTGGATGAATAATGGCGGAACCAATCAGTGATGATTGAGTATGTGGAAGGGGACCTGCACACACTTGCGCAACGTAAAATGAATTCTTTTACTGAGAACAGGATTATGAATATAATTAGAAGATAAAAATTATTGGATAGGTTATTAAGGGGGGAATACATACACACATGAAAAATATATATAATAAAAGTACAATATGTTTATTAATGAAACAAAAAATGAAATAAAAATAAAATACACAAAGTACAATATTTTATATTAAAATAATAGATATGTAATATTAATTATTTAAAATCTTCATAAACATTTTCATAAACAAAGCAATATATTCATATGAATAAAACATTTAATATATTTTAATTCAACATAAAAACATTCAATATATTAATTTAATATATTAATTGAATGTAAACTGCTTATAAAATATAATGCAATTTAAACAATAACATCTTTCAATAAAATGAGATAAGTTTGAAATGTTTATTTTATTAATGAATGCATAGCCATAGTTTTGCTATTAAACATAAAAACAGGTTTATTTAATCGTTCTGACTGACAACTTTTTCTTAGCTTAAATTTAATAAAATGAGTTTTAATTTTGTCGAATAAACCGTGACAATTTTTTAATGTGTAACATTTAATGTTCTCCATGTTTGTAATGAAAAATTTAACAATATCACAATTTATTTGCTTAATGTAAGGTAAATATGTTTTAATAATAATATTTTCTATTCTATTCTTACTCAATCTTCTACGATTCATAAGAATTTTCTTCGACTTTTCGCATCTACAAAGAACTTTTTCGGCATTCTCGAGTCTTTGTTTCATTTTTTTTATTTCTACATCTTTATCTTCAAGTTGTTGATGCAATAATTTTATTTGTTGGAGAGCACACTCTGATATAGATGATGTAATATTGGATATAGTTGCTGTAGATATATGTGTGTTGTTATTATTTTCGTTTTCAGGACGCTCTTTATCAGTATTTATGAATTCAGTGTTAATGTTTTCATTGCTATCATTATTTTGAAATGTTTTATTATTAGGATCGTCCACAGAATCAATTGTTATATCTGAAAGTTGATTATAATGAATAAATAGGATGATGAATTAATTTCAGCCCGAAAATGATTTGTGTAAATGATATTCGTACGTTTACTAATATTTTCCTCGTTATTTTTGTCGTTTCTCTTTGTTTCCAATCCTACAGATTCAACTACTCCAAGAAGTTTTTATTGAACTGGAAAAATTGTTGGTACTGCATATCTTTTCAATTTTTTTTTTCCGTTTTGTCGAAGTCTTTCCCACATTTCCTTGTCAAAATGTACCTATATAAATAAAACATGAGGAACATTATTATTATTGAAAATATTCAATACATAAAATAAATAAATATATTTATGTTATATAATTACACGTTTACCTCACAAATAGATGAATATGGCTTAGGTTTCCAGTTTTCTTTCCCGATATGTTGTAGCCCATAATGCCTTTCTTCTTGTGTCTACAGGAAAGGTTGTCATATAGTATCATTGTTCGCTTCTGTTGCGACAACCCTGTATGCAACAGCCAGTCATTTTCTAAAAAATAACGCTTTTTTATTTTAATGGAATTGAGGTTATAACACTAGCTTTATTCTTATACAATACATCCTCATTTTTTATTACTTTGTAAAATTTTAACAATTTAATCCTTAATTACATATACTTACTTATTCGCTAATAATTAGAATTTATTAATACTAATTGAAACATTGACACTTATATAAATATACCTACCGTTATTTTATTCTTGTACGTATGTTTACTCCGTGTACGTATGCATGCGGCATGTGCTATATGCAGTAAAAGTACGCCATTTTTAATCCAACTAGAAGATTGACGCAACTCCATCGACATCTAGAATGGACCGCTGATGGCAATGGTAGGGGTAGAAAGACGATTAGAGTGAGAGGAAGGAATAATAAAATCGTTCTTTCTCTGTTTACTGAAGCCTGATTGGTTGTTGTTAATAATTGGCACTACTGTTGGATTAACAACAACCAATCAGGCTTCAGTAAACAGAGAAAGAACGATCTTATTATTCCTGCCTCTCACTCTAATCGTCTTTCTACCCCCACCATTGCCATCAGCGGTCCATTCTAGATGTCGATGCGCAACTCTTACTTCTAGGGACTCTAGTGACTTTCGCCTATCACGCGAAAAAGGCTGCTATGGCCTCTCTCAGGAAGTCGATTATGTATCTTAAAATAAGGTGAAAATTCCAAAAGAGTGAGCAAATTCACTAATTATTGACCAATTAAATTATGAATATTCTAGTGAATTTACTCACTTTTGTAATTTTCATCTCATTTCGAGATACACAATCGACCTCCAGAGGGTCGATTCTATATCTTCAAATAAGATGAAAATAAAATAATAATACAATATAATCTTAATATATGCAAACAGAACATGAATTTTTCTTACCAGTGATATGATACATTAATATTTCTTTCTTGTTTACATTGTCCTAATATTGGACGACTTGGTGTGCGATTTTTATAGTATTTTATAATACACTGTGGCATTGTAAATAAATACGTAATATATCAAGAGAGATATATAAGAATATATATTATTCAAACTGTATATCTCGAAATAATAAAATTGGATGTTTTCTCCGTTCATTCTTTTCTTTTTCTCATTCCCTTTATAAGTTCTAACTATTTCTAACCTGTATCAGATCACAGTATCATGACAATCAAAATAATAAGATGCTGCGTTTGCGCAAATTCTGCTTGATTTTAACCAATCGCCAATGCAGCACCAAACATACTACGTGACCATAGTTCCCTCCCGCTAAATGGCTTCACCCCCCGCAGTTATTGCTCCGTTCCGTTATTCCTATGTCCATGGACTAGACTAACTAGACACTCGTTGACACTCGTTTTTCAAGGATGTTGCGGAGTGGAGAAATGAAACTTACCATAATGTTGACACTCGTTCGTATTCCGCACATACAGATATTACAAATTACAGATTCCAGTATTTCCACTTTCCAACGGTACATTCCTTTGTTACGCGCACCGCAATATAATATTAAGCCTGTTCTTTTTGGCTGAACTTTTGCAAAAATACCCTTAATTTATTTAAAATCCACTAAATAATTTTTCCCTCTATTTGTCCCCTGACGCGACTAAAAATCCCCTAAATTTAGGGGAAAATCCCCTGATCTGGCAATACTGGCAAGAACATTACAATAGGCCTGTTCTTTTTGGCTGAACTTTTGCACCAGTTCATCTTTCTTCCTCTTCTTTCCTTCTGGAGAGAAAACAATTTCAGCAACTTCAACTTTATGAAGCAAATTCTACTCAGTCACAGTTGAATCGCCTCCTTAGTGGGGCTCGGTCTCCCTCGCTTCCCCCCCCCCCCCCGCGGGCCTTACGGGAGTGCGCGGACCAGCCTTTTCTAAAAGGGGCTGATTCCGCGCAACAATGGGTCCTGATCCGGCGGGAGGGGGTTTGGGCGGACGACCGGGGGGTCGGCGGCCCCGATCCGGCCCCCACAACAACGGGGCGGGGCGTGAAGGGCGGTGTCCCTTTCCACGCCCATTTAGGCAGACAGCGCCCAGCGCCACCTGGAGCCGACTCCCTTATAGGGTTAGGTCCGGCCTAGGCCAGCTGGCTCCCAGAAGTGGAATGCTGCACGCGTTCCTGGGAGCCCCTCACTATGGCCAGAGCAGGACATCCGGAGGGGTTTTAGTGGGTCCCACATAACCCCGGAATCTCGGGGTATACAAAGGCATTTCCCCTCCATTATCAAAAAAAAGTCACAGTTGAATCAATATTATTGCATAGAGTACGCTTGAACTTGATCACAATATCCGTGATATCAGCTTTTACCTGTGATGATGCGAATTGCAGCGCAAATGTTGATATTTCACTAAGTATTTTCATATTATCAGGAATTCTCTTTTGTAATTCCGATATAAGAACAAACAAAAAATCTCTGCAACGTTCTTTAATTTGCACAACTGAATCTTTATGAATGTTGGCAGATAAAATGTTCAATTCGTACCCAAAATTGATGCACTCGAGAGACATGCAAAAACGTTTGAAATCGAATTCTGCAAGATCATAATGCGATATTTTTTTTAGTTGCGACGGAACGACGACTATTTGGAGAAGTGAATATATACAATCATTCAAATCTTTAAACAATTTAACCGGATCAGTAAAATCAGATTGAAATAATTTGTTTAGTCTTGTAATGTTTTGCAGCGTCGAACTGAGGAAATTCAAGTACAATTTATTTTCGGGCGTTGAGAACATGTTATATAGTTGAGAAGCTGTATAACAGCGTTCCTTATTATTGCTGTAATTTTAAAATGCAGCTGTAGTACGTCCCATTGATTGAGAATGGCATTAATAGCCTGGAGCCTCACTAACCATCGGGTATTCGATAGTTTAACGATTTTTTTAGGTGTATTATCATTGAGAGTACAATAAATTTTTGCATATTCGATTTGATGTTTACTACTAATAGAGAACCACGTGTATGTTTCGCGTACCATGAAATCGAGATGCCTTGGCAAGACTTTACAAGCCTCCTCGGCTGCAAGATGTAATGAATGACAAATGCACTTAACCTCGATAAGATCTGGATTGATATTCCGCAATAGTGTCACCGAATGATGTATACCTACGTTTACACTGGCTCCATCCTAGACTTAAGAGTTTTTCTGTCTTTAGATGATCGCTCTTCAATTGCTGCAAGATAGCGTCAGAGGTACCTGCTATCATTTCAATTAAGCGATAAAAAGTTGTTACAATCTTTTTCTTTGACTGACTGAAATATCGAATAATAAGGCAGAGGATTTTCGTCACGTCGATCTTCTTAGATTTGTCAATAATCAATGAATAATGTGAATTTCCAACGTCCTTAAGATCTTGTATGATATACGGTGATAAAATATTTTTTATTAGAGCTGAACATTTCGTCCGATGTAGCTTTATGTTTCGCAGGATTTCAGAATTCTGATCAAGCTCTTTGATCATAAGAGCAAGATGATTGACGACTTTTATGGAGGAATGCTCTGCCACATAAACAGCAATTTTCAACTCAGCTACTTTCCGTTTTTCTGTCAGAGTCGCTTCCACAAATTTGTTAAGTTTTGGTAATTGAACAATGATATTTCGATCTTTCAGGTATGTCTTGTGTTTCTTTGACGCAGCATGTTCAATGAGTCCTTTTTTGTGCGCGATGAGAACTGTATTACAAAAAGTGCAAAATGCTTTTTTTGAATTTCCATCAGGCGACGGTTTTAATCAATCTATAAAGAATTAGATCGTTAAGATAAAGAATAAGAATGATTTTAAAGAAAATAGACATTACTATTTAAGAAAGAGTATCGCCAAAATTGCATCAAATTTAGATTAAATCTATTCTTTTCTATTCTGTAATTATTTATTTAATTAGATTAAACTATTGCGAAACTAACCTTTAAAAATTGGTTTTAACTCCCAACCTTTTATGTACTTTTGAGCATACTTTTTATCACTGTGAGTTTTTGGCATTTTAAATATTGCACATCTAAAGATGATCTTAAATTTTTCGTGCTATGTACGTGTTATAATAATATTTTGGTAATTCCCCTCGAATGTGGCCTACTAACGAAAAAGGGCGCAAAGATCTACACTTCAAGTGGGAGATTTATACCAAGGGTGCGTTCCGTTTCTTGCATGAAGCGCATGAGTATTTAGTGCATGGCATGGAGTGCAGGGTAGTTTCGTTCCGTTTCTCTAATACACTCCATGCGATTTTAGTAAAGGAACGGATTCGCAGTGAATTCATGCAATTCATCCGGTATTCAACCGAAATTTTCATAATATCAGTATACGCGTAATGTTTCGGTAAAACCAGTATTATACCGTATATATATATTATATAATATATAGTATGTATATATGAAATGTTAAAAAAAATGTTTAGGTATTCTGAGCACTCTACTTACTTATTTTTAACCCTTACGTGATTTTAAGAACATTCGCTCCATTCGAACCACTATGATTTCAGTTTCGCACTAAAATATGTTGAATGCATAAACTGCATGAACTGCTTCAGCTCGAGAGGTGAGGCACTTCATGCGGTTTCATGCACCGGAAGAGGCGGGGTTATGCAATTGGCGATAGGTTGAATCATGCATGCAGCGAATGTGCATGAAGAGAAACGGAACGAACTTCTATGCTTCTATGCGCATCATGCAAGAAATGGAACGCACCCCAAGACTGGGAGTCAATAGTCTGTTCGCGTTGCTTGTACTTTTTGCACTCATATCAGTATCTTCAATGGGTGCATTCAGAACGACAACCATTCATTGAGGGCTCAGCGAGCGATTGTAGTACTAAATGCATTCAATTTCTTTTTCTTCAACGCCAGAACATATTTACTTCATTTTAAGTGTAAAAATTATGGAGAAATTTCAAACAATGCTAATAGACCTATTCATATGTATACATAAAAATTTTCATTTTCACGCGTTTCTGCTCTAGAAAAAAAGTAGCATATATGATCAACTCTGAATGTCGATTCTGTAGGTTTATTCGCGTCGCACGCTCCAATATGTTCCTATTCATTCCAACGCGCTCCAATATGTTCGCGTCACTGGAACCAATATGGCGACTAGATGTTCGCGTCGCGTTAGAGCATACTCCATGAATCAATTAAGAGCACGCTCCATTTGCCTCATCTCAGAAGGTGATGCGGTTGGGGCATGTTACGCACGCATGCATAATGATTGAGAATGTAATGTTGAGAGAAGTATTTTATGGTTGTACAGATATTTTAACCTATATGTTCTGTAGTCAACTTTAACGGTAGCGGCGCTCAATTTAACAATTAATCTCAGTCCATGAGACATTCATGGTATAAGAACGACAGGACGCTTGTCCCAACTTGTCTTAAATCCGTTCGTGTCACCGAGCGTTGGGGCACATGAATCCAACTGCCCCAACCGCCATCTTACCGATGATCCAAGTGCCCTCTGGGTTAATTTGGAGCAAACGACGCGAACAATCCTTATATCTTAAAACAAGGTGAAAATTACAAAAGTGAGCAGATTTACTAGGTATTGACTAATGAAATTATAAATATTCGTAAATTCGCTTATTTTTATTATTTTCACTTCAGAATCAACCTCTTGAAACGCTAACTATGATCAAAAGCTGTTTTAGACATTTAGGGGATTTTGGGAGATTTTGTGAACAGTTTTTAGGGGATTTTTAGGGGGAAACAGAATTAATTTAGGGGATATTTACGCGAACCATGTGGCAACATTGGTTCTTGCCTAGTAACGTAACCTTCTCATTCAATGCAGTGTTATCAGGTGAGCTGCCTTTTTAGCGCATGCGCACTACAGTATTAGTGAGTACTAGAGAAATCCAGTAACGTCGTAAAGGATGAAAAGCGTGGGCCAAACTATATATCTTGTTTGCGGTTACGCGCGAGAATCGAAAAAAATATATTCATACTTAAAAAGATCATCGTTCATTTCGTGGAAACAAAGGGCCGAGGAGCACTATGTAGGCTATATAATAGAGTAATATAATAGATTTTTTTACCATAGTGCATTGTTCTTATATAATTATTCCGAAATCCTCTTCTTTCTTAAAATATTTTTTATTTCAATACTGTATATAAATTATTTCATATGTAACAGTAAATATATCTATTATTTTATGTGTATATGTAAATTTTATGTGTATGCAATGTTTATATGTTTATGTGTGTATATATATATATAATATATACATATATATATATATATATATACAGGGTGTCCAGGAAAGAGACGAACAACGCTTAAGGGGAGATTCTTGAGATTATTTTGAGATGAAAATTCTAATATCAAAATGTTGAGGCTATAATAACTTTTGAATTATAAGCATTTTAAATTAACGAATTATATCGTCTAAAGTTGGCGCGCTCAGGAACAGCACAAGGCAAAGTACTAGACGCGAAAACTTATCACTTCTTTTGTCAATATTGATTTTAGATTACATACAATATATGAATATAAGATTTTATTCTATTGATATTTCTACAAATGCATTGTTCAAATACACTTTAAACATTTTATTAAAATAATTCGGAGAAACTATAGGAACTAATTTGACAAATACTAATACTAATACGAATACGAATATGAATACTGATTTGACTAATTGTACGACTAATTTGACGAATACTCGTTGAAGAGTCTTCCTCTATAGCGGATAGTACTGCCTCTCCATTATGTACTACATTACGGACATAAAAATGACGACCCACGACATTTCTCCTTATTGGTGCAAATAATCCTGACGTACGGGCTCTATTTATCAGATTAAGAAAAACACTCGGTCTTGGAGCTCTACGATTCGGAAATTGTTCTACATATCTGCGCGCAGCTTCGTGTGCATTCTGATTACTTCGCCATAAATGAGGAACATATCGCAATATTCTTGGTTAGTATATTACGATGTTGTATTCACTAAACGAAAAAATAAATATTCAATGATATTTCTTATTACTTAATATGACGAAGAGGCCAATTTCACGCGTAAAGAAAGTTGTGCGCAGATATGCAAAACAATTTCCGATAAGTCAACTTTCGCGTTTAGTACTTTGCGTTGTGCTGCTCCTGAGCGCGCCAATTTTAGACGATATGATTCGTTAATTTTAAACGCTTATAATTCAAAAGTTATTATAGCCTCAACATTTTGATATTAGAATTTTCGTCTCAAAATGATCTCAAGAATCTCTCCTTAAGCGTTGTTCGTCTCTTTCCTGAACACCCGTATATGTACTACATGTAACAGTAAATTTATCTATCATTTTACAATATTTAGTTTTATAATACTTTGATTATTGATTTTTCAAAAAATTTTATGTAACTTCATAAAAATGCCAGAATTGAGCACATATAGGACCCGTAAAAATCCGAATCTAATACCACAGTATATACAGTAGCGCAACTCTCTGTCGGCACCTTTGATGCCAACGTGGATAAAAATGAACTGCACATGCGCGAGCGAGGTATGTAACCAATCAAGGCATTGATATTCCATCTCACCTCTTCTCTCTGTTGTAACCTTTTCTCTTTTTCTACTTTATTGCATAAGGTCTGTTCTTTTTCCACTGTAAGTTCTGAACTGGTGTACACTGATCCAATAAGTTCAGAACCTTCGAAAAATAACAGACCTATACAATATATATTATATTTAAAACAGAAAATAAAATAAAAATGAAACATAATAGATATATATTTATTTCTCAGGAAATATAAGGAGATTCGTACTTATACTTAACCTTTTTTTATTTGCAATGATAGTCAGAGTTACAAAATATAAACGCAATAAGAAAACTAATAATAATATAGCAATCCGTTTTATTTTAACTGATCGATATTACTTATCTCCAATTTGAAATATTCTTCCTTTACTGTTAAAAAAACGGTGTTAAATTTATTTTTTAAATTTCTTCTTATATTTGTCAGATAAAATCCAGTTATTCGACTAATTCAATTTACTATATGTCAAATCACAACAATATTAAACCTGTTACATGTTATTTTAAAAAACGAATAAAAAATGACTGCGTTCAGCGTTTATTTCGCAAATGTTGGAAGTTTTCTTTGCGCTGATTGTATTATACTTTTAGATCTAAAGGATTGGTGGATTCTATCTTAGCACACAATCATAAAAATGGTTTCAAAACTGTTGTGTTCCGCTGAAACGTACCTATTACGTTAACTAATTGATAATAGCTGCATTCAACAGAGAAAACTAATCAGTTATAATTAATCAAAACTGTCACTTTCTGTTAAATGGCTATTTAAATCTCTTATATGGACATTTTAACGGTGCAGACAGATAGCGACAATAAAGAGAAGAAGCGAGATGGAATATAAGTGCCCTGATTGGTTACATACCTCGCTGGCGCATGTACAGTTCATTTTTAGCCACGGTGAAATCATGAGAGTTGCGCTACTGTATATACTGTGCTAATACTGCAGTGAGCTAATCTCGAACGCGCATGCGCTAAAAAGGCGGCACGCCTGACAACACTGATTCAACGTATTAACACGTGTGTGTCCGCGAAACTTCGTCTACAGACTCTAATTAATTAAGGGCCATTGTCACCAAGCTTCTATTAACTTAGTCGGCCTAGTAACTTTGCAGGCTTCCAACTTAAGCTGATGTGGGAGAATTAATTCAGCTCGCATTAATTCAGCTCGTATTAATTCTCCGACATCAGCTTAAGGCTG
>NW_017257773.1:38350-42708 GCF_001594055.1 Mycetomoellerius zeteki
CCGTTTTATGATTGTCTGCTGAGATAGGACCATTCTTCTAGATCTAAAAGTATGATCCAATTAGCGCGAAGGAAACTTCCAACAGTTGCAAAACAAACGGTCTGCTGAACGCAGCCAATGAATAAAGTTATGGCTGTTTTATATTTATATTTGCTACCAAGAATTGGAAGATATGCGAAATTCACGTCTAATGTGGGTAAGAGACATTTTTTCTGAACGGAGAAGATTTTTGCAAGGAGCCAGTGACAATTTAATTATCGAGATGCAGTTGTCAGACGATCTGAAATTTTTCAATTATCTTAGAATGTCTCCATCGATGTTCAACAAATTATTGGAAATAGTTGGCCCTTTCATTGAAAAGCAGAAGGTGATTCGGAATCCAATACCAGCTCGAACGAGGTTACAGGTGACTCTACGTTGGTTAGCTTGTGGCGATAGTATGACATCACTGTCATATTCCTATCGCATTGCCCAATGTACAATTTCCAAGATAATTCCGGAAACATGTGAAGCAATATGGGATCTTTTAAAAGAAAAGGTACTTCTTGTTCCTACTGAAGAAAATTGGCACAGAGTTGCAGACGATTTCGAAATGAGATGTCAATTTCCACTGTATAGGCTCTATCGATGGAAAACACGTTGTCATTCAGGTATATATTATACGTGTATATATGAAGCATTCATGCATATTTGTAAAATGAGCAATCTGATAATGTAAACAATATTTGACTATTAATTGCAGGCACCACATCACAGTGGCTCAACATATTACAACTACAAAGGAAGCCACAGTATTAATCTACTAGCAATAAGCGACGCTATGAATCGTTTCCTCATTGTAGACATCGGAGCTCAAGGAAGACAAAGCGATGGAGGTGTCTTTGAAAATAGTGGATTACCTCATTTATTTGCATCGAATGTACTGCGCATCCCTCGACCTCTGTGCATCGGTTCTACTGACACGGAGTTTCCATTCGTATTAATAGGAGACGAAGCTTTTCCCTTGAGTACATGATGAGACCATACCCTCGAAGTCACAAACTAAATACGAGCAAAAAAATTTTCAATTACCGTCTCAGTAGAGCTAGAAGAACAGTGGAATGCGCTTTTGGAATTCTAGTTGCGCGATGGAGACTTTACCGTCGACCTATCATTGCGTCCATTTCCATCGTCGTCAAAGCTGTACAGGCAACAATTGTTTTGCATAATTTCATCATCAATGAAGAACTTCACTTGTCGGAACAAGAAAGAAAATACGGTAGAATTGATACTCACAATGCGCTTAATACCAGTGGTGGACTTACAGCCGTAAATGACAACAATAAATCACGAAACTTGGCAGCAATCAAAATTCGAAATGATTTTGCCCATTATTTCGAGTACATCTCTCCACTGTCTTGGCAGTGGGATAAAGTTTTGTCAAACGATTTTTGATATAATTTTAAAATATAAATAAATCGGAAGTATAGAGCCAATTTACTTAAAACACAATGTGATTAATTTATTATTCATTATTCAATATATTCTATAATAAAATTCAAATGTAATAAGTTTAGTATAACAAAAATGTATAATCGCATAAATAAATCGATTTTTATATTTTTATGCATATGTATTTTAATTATAAAAATAGTCTACAGAATTATAAAAATAGTCTACAGAAATATAATTTATAAAAATATAATTGAAATATTATTTCTAAAAAAGTAAATAAAATGAGGTAAATTTTATTTTATTTTTGTGTATTCTGCATTTCTGCCTCAACTGCCTCCTCTGTATTAATTGCCATATCCATAATGTTTCTTTGAAGATTTCTGCGAGTAGGATATGGTAGACGACGCAAAATATCGGCCAACTGCTCCACAAAGTTGTCCACCACATCTCGTTCTTGGCGAGGTGTTGATTTCAGCATTTCTAGAAATGCATCTTGCAACTGAACCTGCTTCTCTGTTTTTGTAATTGATTTATATTTCATTAATATTATGATCGCAAGTGTACAAAAGTATACTCTTTCAAATTTGCACAAGAGAATATTTGTTTTGATAAGAATAAATTCATAGGTTAGGTTTTACTTGATTTATTACATTTATTTATTAAATTATAGTCAAAGTTTCATTTCTTAATTATTTTAATGTTATAAAAATAAATTTATATATCAGCGCAGAATATGCTATGGAAATGATTAATCACATTCCCAAGCTCCTATATCAAATTCAATACTTGAAAAAAGTGACTTGTCTATAACTGCAATAATTTCGACATATATTTATAATTTTAGATCTTTGTATATTTACTCGTATCAAGTGCTCGGTGTAAATTAGGTCAGTGTTTGTAACTTCGTATGCTTCATTAATACCACGAAGCCAAACTAATTGCAAAGTTATACATTATTTGGGCGATAACTTTCTATCAATGACCTGACATAACGTTTTCTACGAATCTGTTGTCGTTGTTTTATTAACATTTCAGGTAATCGATAAAAAGTTTACGGCCAAATAATGAATAACTTTGCAATTACATTAACTTCATAACGTAATAAAACACATGGAGTTTGAAAAATTATAAAAATTGTAATATACAAAAGCTCTATTTACTTCGCTTTTTGCTATTTAGTCTTGATTTACTCGAAGCCGTACACTCTGGATGATCTGTATCCGAAGTTCCCTCCGTTCTACTCGTACTACCATCGTCGTCCTCGATGGTGTTCATGCTAACATCAACCATATCAGTTTCGGTATAAACACCACTGCTGCTGCTTTCTGTCGAATTGCCCGCAAGCTGTTGCACAAAGTTGACGGTCCTGCAATTTAAATTTTCGTATTATTGCATTAATACACAAATTACATAACATTAAGACTTACGGCATTGTGCTTAATGTGTCGTCAAGAAATCTCATTTTTTCGTAATGAGCAAAAGAGCTCTTAAGAGGATGTCCTGGACAGATTGTGCCCCGGATCCACTTCGCACATATCCCTGCATACGCTTATGGGCCTTCATATAGGAATCGCGCAATTGTTTCCACTTTTGTTTCGCCAACTTTACAGTTAATGCTCCTACAATTTCAATATAATTCTTTGGTATAAATATTCTACAAATAATACATTAATAATACCAATAAAATTATTTTACCTCCAAGCGTATTAACAATTTCTTCCCACAGTCTGTCTCGTTTTAAATTTGTCCTTTCTTTGACAGGTAACCTGCTGTCCCACAAACTCTTACGATCGCGAACTAGATCGATAAGAAGTTAGTCGATCGTAGTTTGCGTCGGACTACTTGTTCGAAGCATTGCTCCTGCTATATCCTCACAGATACCATCTGCATTCTCACGGGCATCTTCTACCTGCTCCGTATTAATGTTATATCTCTGCACTGTGAAATAATTATGAAATCAATTTTATGCAATTACCTTGATAATTATTAATATATTTAAATAGAGGTAAAACAGGAATAATTGATATACTTTATACTGGAATTCAAAGTCGAAACCTTTTTACAACTTTAAACGCAATAATACACAATAAAAACGTTTTGTACTTACCCATTGTAACGACGGACTTTTCATTGACATTGATAGCATGCACTTTCTCGTCAAAACTGCTGAAACAGTGATGTTTGAGAACATTTCCACATGAACCACGAAGAATGAAGCCGCAATAGCCACATTTCAATGAAGACTAAAACAATACTTAAAAAGTAGCATTTTTATTAATTGGTGTACAATGTTTATTAAGACTTATCTCAAAAACCTATCAGTCTTACATATTGTGATAATATAATACTTACGGTACTACTCATCATTTTCTTCTGTCACAAAGAACTATATACTCGAAACTGTTTAATCGAAAAGATACTAAAGCTGTGCTTGGTAATTATATAGTTCAGCTACCTTAGATTCCGTTTCGATAAAATTAAGCTTAATCGGCACGTCATTGCACAAAACGAAAAAATCTGGCCGAAGTATCGAGAATATGAAGATATCTTAACCTCTAAAGTCTCGTAACACTTCGATCGTAACTTGATTCTAATGATCGTAATTCTCGAGGCAGAGCGACGTTCAGTCAGATTCTATCATTTCGTGCAATGACGATTAAGCCTAATTTTATCGAAATTGGATTTAAAGTAGCTCAACTATATAATTACCATGCGCTTTATTGGCCACTTGGAAGAAATATGCGTGAACTTTTCAGGTTAATTACCTTACAGTTAGGGTGAAGTCCCATCAGGCATGTTTGCCGCGTATCGCGTAAGCGCATAACCAATCAATAATCAGTAAAACGCGAAACTATAACAGCAGATCGCTTCTGATTGGTTACGCGGTTATGCGATACGCGATAAATACACCTCATGGGACTCCA
>NW_017257773.1:43097-45075 GCF_001594055.1 Mycetomoellerius zeteki
GTATAAACCAATCATATTGAAGAATTTTACAACAGTTGCAAAGCTGCTTTCTCTGCTGAACGCAGCCAATGGCCCTTAATAGGGAATTTGGTTGGACACATTAGTGAAAGTGAGCATATTATTGATTTAATTCGATTTAAAATGAAATAAGAATATTTTAAATTATAAAATGCCATTGTCGGTCAAGACAGTTCTTTCTGCCCAATAATATTTCTTGTAAATTTATACTATTTCTAGTTCAAGCTAACTGGGGCCCGATTCTTGAAACTATGACCCTAGATATCGCATGTTATATCGCATGCGATATAGAAAATCGTATTCTTGAGTCATCTCGAATGGCGTGAGAATTGTTCGTATGCGACAAATATCGAATATTTGACATCGAGTGGGTACGACCACACGAAATGTAATGTCGTGTACGATAAATATAGTAACAAATGCTGTTTTTGACGAAAGTGACTAAGTTATATGACGTGAGTGAAGATAATATATAATTAAAAATAAAAAATATAATTAAAATATAATTATAATAAAATATAATTATAATTATAATATAATTATAATAAAATATAATTATAAAACAGTCAAAAAATCAAATATAATGTCCTATAAGAGCCGACACTGGTTGTTCGTGTGTAAAAAATTTTTATTCTATATAGTTAAGAATAATAACTCCTGACTCCTGACTACTGACTACTAACTACTGACTACTAACTACTGACTACTCCTAACTACTGACTCCTGCGTAATAATCTTCTGCGCAGATTCTTGACGCAAAATGGTAAATTATGAGAGGTTATGTTCTGTATATACATTACTACTATCCTAACATATAACGCTCAAAGTTTATATTTATTTACATTATATAGTGTAAACTACAAAATTTCACTATTAGTGTATCTCGTACATTGAGGGCCACTGTCACCAAGCTCAGTTAACTTAACTGGCCAGTTAAGGCTAAAATCTTAATATCTATTCCTGTTCCTAATATTTATTGCAGAAAATTTTCCACTTTGTAGCTCAGGATGTTTAGTCATGAATTCTAAAATTCAAAAATACATATTACAAAGTCTCAATAAGCAAGGATGAATTGAGACGGATTCTTCAGAAAAATGTATTTGCGAACGTTAAACGAATCCTTTTCGATCCGAATATATTTTTATTCTTTTATACAATTATCAAGCAGTTCTAAAATACATTATCGTCAATTGAAAAATATAATTGTAAGTCTTTAACCTATTTCAATGCGTTCTTGTTCGCTGCGAAGTCACTTACCAATTAAAATATTTTTCTGTTCATCATTAATGTATGTGCATCGTTTCTTTACTGTTGTCTCCATTTTGATTTTCTATTACTATATTACAACGTACGCTTTTAATTACTATTGCAATTTACATTTCATTATCTTGAAAAACTGTGAAAAACTCGACAGAAAAATACGGTTTATTACGTGGCTGATTCTTATATATCTCGATCGTGATTGGTTATTATATTATTTCAAAATCTGGCAACGCTGTACGACAATCGTATACGAGATTTATCACATATAGCATATCGCATGGCAATAAATGATTGTAGAGAATACGATTCCGAAATCGCATGCGATATTTTTCTCATACGATAAATATCGCATAAGTTCAAGAATCGACCCCCTGTACGCCGATTATTTGTCGAAGCTTATTAACAGCATCTTTCCAAGATGCTTATTTGCAGCAAATAATATTTAATTGCTTTTCAATTTAATTTGTGTGCTATGATTGGACCTGTAGCTTCAGTTTAAATTTCGTATAACAAATCAAACTAACCAAGACTCCTTATAAATCAAAAGAACTAAAAAGGAACATGGGCAATAGGAGTCAAGTGCGGAAGATACGACTGCGGAAGATACGTTGCGCAAATAATACGACTATATATATATATAAAGCGTAAAACTTCTTTATTTTACTAAACGCGCTTACATGTTTCGGCTCATTTTTGA
>NW_017257773.1:45746-47393 GCF_001594055.1 Mycetomoellerius zeteki
ATATGGTTCTTGTGTTCCGTGACTCTTGTTTTTAGCTGTCTACACGTCTGTCCCACGTAACTCGCGTCACAGTCCTTACAAGAAATCTTGTAAACTACATTCGACTTATTACTACGCGGTACGGGACCCTTCTGTACTCTAATGAATTCTCGCAATTTGTTAATGCTGTAAAACGACACCATCATATGATCACTCTTTAATCTATTAAACTTCTCAGTAATGCTCACGAACGAAAGGAACCGTGAACCACGAAGGTTGCACTACATCAACGCTATTCTCCTTAACTACATTCTTCCTATTACTAGCCATAATAACGTTCTTCAACCGATTACTAATGTTCTCAAATATAAAGTTCAATGGATAATCATTCCCTAACAATACCTTAATTATGAAACAAAAGTTACCAAAGTGAAATTTGGGATTCGAAAGCAGAACTACTCTATCAACTAATCCCGCGACTGTACCTATTTTTTGCGAAACCGGGTGCTGTGACCAAAAGTTCAAATATCTACCTGAAAAAGTCGGCTTGTGGTACCAATCGAACTCTATCGTCTCATTATCCCTAATCACTACACATCCAAAAAATTTAATCTATTACCCCCACTTCCATAGTAAACTGAAGCCGTGGATGCTGAGAATTAAAAATCTCAAGAATGGAATAACCGAATAATCAGGCTGCCAAGATTATGTCATCAACATATCTATAATAAAAGGGCAACGGGAATCTAATCGAAGACAAAGCTCTACTCTCCAATCTTTGCATAACTAAATCCGTGATGACGGGAGACAACGGGGAGCCCATAGGCGTACCATAATTCTGCTTATAAGTAACACTATCAAAAACAAAGAAAATAGAATCCAAAACAAAATGAACAGAATTCCTTTTCCGATAAATAGCAATCTCTAGAGATAAAGCTCCAATGGTCTTATGGTAATTTGTAAATATTACTTTCGATACATTTAATAAGATCGACCGTTAACTCTAATCTATTGTTCGAAGGTAAGGCAAAGTTATCTCCCAATTGTAAAAAGTTCTGTACATTGGGAGGTATGGAAACACTTGACAGATTCACGAACCAGCCATTCCTTGGTGAGGAAAACGATGGAGGAGGAATCAATGGGAGAAAAGGCTGAGGATCAATCTGTATCTCTCTAACTATTCCACCAGTAGAATTCTGTACCTTAGGGTACAACGACAACATTCCCATTCGCCACTCCATCACTGCAATGGACAGCATCGGTAGTGGGTACCGCTCTTGATAATAACGAATAGGCCTAATATTTTTAATATTATTATTGAGTAGTTCTTCCTTCTGTTTTGCCAAATTCTTAAGCTGGAACTGAATGATACTTATAGGAGAATAGATTTCACTTGTGTACAACTTGTTCGACTTGCACGTGTTATTTCCCGCTATCACCCTACTCACATTTGCGATTCCTTCTTTAATAAGCAAACGAAATTGTCATATCTTTTTTTTCTTGCGCGAAAGGAGTAGACTAGATTCGAAGTGTTGCTGGCTATTGGCAAAACAGAAGGAAGAACTACTCAATAATAATGTTAAAAATATTAGGAAACTGACTTCGGAAACGATATTCATCAGGAGACAGACACATGGACTTAACATGCAGACGGATATGGAGGGGCTT
>NW_017257773.1:47938-57983 GCF_001594055.1 Mycetomoellerius zeteki
TATATATATAGTCGTATTATTTGCGCAACGTCTTCCGCGCTTGACTCCTATTGCCCATGTTCTTTCTTAGTTCTTCAGTTTAAAATTGTGTTTCAAGACTGACAAATAATAATCGGTGCACAATCAGCTTGAAATTGTATAAATGTAAAAATGGTAAGAAATATTATTAGATACGAAGGACCACCTTGACCAACGATGGTGTTTTTCAGTTTTTACTAATGTGTGCTTAATCTTACTGATTTTCATTTAATATTAAGTATAAAATATGCATTTGTTACGTTCTAATAGCACAATAAAGCTAGCGTATTAAAGCTAGCGTATTATATTTATAATATATTTAAACACACATATCTTTAGGTATTTACGTTAATCTGTATTAACAACAATTTTTATGTACACTGACTAAATGTATCTCATCGAATTCACTGCATTTGAGGTAACTGAAATTAATAATTAATTTAATAAATGTATGCAAGATAATTTGTCAAATCCTGCTCTTTTACATTAAAAGATTAATATACAACATACTTTGCAAGCAAATTAATCTAAATTTATGCAAAAAAAATTTTTCTTTTTCATATATACAACATTATACAATACAAATATGTATACCATACTTTCAAATTTTAATACAAAAATAGATCGGTAGGAGTCGTTAGATATTGTTCATCCATCTGGCGAAACTCGAAAGCGCACTGATTTCGTTCAGGCAGGAGGTTAATCTCGTTGTAAAAAACTGCTTGCAGATGCATGATGCTCTTGACTTTGGCGCTGGCATTAACTTTTATGAAGAGCTCCTGTGCTTTTGACAGGGTTTTTATTCCGCTGAGAATCATCTCTTTCCGGACCTCAAAAGGGTTCTCTGGCGCTGAAGCTATCAAACATTTGCCATATAACATGAATGCCTTGCCTTGATCGTAACAGCCACCATGACCCAAGACTGTGGGGATAGCGTCTTCTACCAAGTTCAAAGCCAACACAGGCAGACCCATTAACAACTAGATTAACAATTGGGGATGTATTTTAGTCGACTGAATTATATACATATATAATTCTCTCATAGAGAGAGCTTACTTGTATATTGGCAAGGTGCATCTTGACAAGTGCCTTATAGTATGACAAATGATTCTGTGCAGCCAATTCCAAGGCTGAACAAAGACGCATTATGCAATTAGTAGCGATTGCTGTCCCGTTGTCTGGCAAGGAGGAGGCACATGTTATCTGACTAGAAAGAAGCACGGCACGTATTACATATGGCGGAGTCACGTGCGGATGCTCCTCAATAGCGCCAATATATTCTAATCCTTTTGGAAAATCGCCTTTTGCCAGGCAAACTTCTAGCAACCTGGAAATTTCAGATTTAAATTGGAATGCACATTTTCACAAATATAATAAGAATAATCATATATTTCTTTGACACGCGCGCTCATAAAATAAATTCTTTGTACTTGAGTTTGGATTCCAGTTGATCTAGGCTGGAGATATTCCTGGCCACTGCTTCTGCCTCGCTCCATTTCTCTTGTCGCAGCAGTTGCGTCAATATATGTAACTGTTCGCTCAACATCCAGATCTACGATGCAATAAACTGAATTACGAATAGAAAACGTAAGAGGGAAAAAAAAGAATCTTTAAATACTCATCCAAATTCAGAAATTTTTTGTGAAGAAAAGATTTTATTTGAATAATTTTTACATTTTATTTGTACTTAAAAAAAAACACACCTTGTTACAAGGACTGTTGGGAAATCTTTCCTTGGCATGTGCCAATACAACATCAGCGAGAGCGTATTCACCGAATTCGATCAACATATTGGCGACAGTGACGATTGCCTGGCACGTGGATGGTCCATTGAACATATGCTGCTTCTTATCACCTGTATTGTGAAGAAGTAATAGCTGGCCGCAAATGGAGGCCATTTCCATTTTGCCATAATATGCCCACAACGCCGATTTCTCCGCAAAAGTGACGGACATCAAGTCGGACATTGAATGCTGACAGTTTAACATGTCCGATTTCATCAATATCTATATGGAATATAAATTATAATTTTAAATATAAATTTGTGTACATCAGATTGATTAATTACTCTTTACTATGCACCTCGAATACTTGAGGAGGATTCTTGGCTTCTAAGGCATAACTGTGCGCGTGTGAAATGAGACTTAAGCCTGTCGTATGTGTAATTCCGAGTAGACTTGCTTTGCCAACCGAGCGTTCTATCAGAGATCCTCTAACAAAGGTAGAGAGGAATAAAGGCAAATATGCATACGATAATAATATGTATACATAATAACAAAAAGTACTTAATTACTTAAATAAAAGAAAACCTATATGAGAGACATCTTTATCACATCTTCCTATATATATATCAAGATTTTTCTATCGATCGGTTTAAGAACTTAATTGTAGATTATACATATTTTAGATTATGTCAAGATTAGATTTTAACATATCTGTGTAAGTAACGAAAAAATGAAGAATCTCTCGTTATATTGACTTACTTGTTCTCTTTACTGATTAAGTAGGACATCCAAGAATGAGCAAGCTGCAAACACACGTTGTCTCCAGCTTCCTGAGCTAATTTAATAGCTTCTTTCAAAGCGTACTTTGCTACTTCCCTTTCCAAGAAAGCCACGAGAATTACTTGGTTGAAACAAATTTGTAACGCTGTATGTGTGTAAGTATGTATGTACATATAAACTACTACAGGCTGAATTTCGATTGTTAAGTAGATTGAGAGACAAAGAGAGTTAGGCTTGAGATAAGTAAACAAAATAGATTACTTGTGGTTAAATTGGGCATGTAAAACAGCCAAATTGAGTGCTGCGTAACGGAAGGTACGAGATCGATCTTCTGGTGTGGATCGGTTCTCCAGAGGTGCCAGTCTATCAAAACAATGGTAGAGACTGTCTACCGCCCCACAAAAATCGTTGACGCGGATGCAGTTTAAATAACTGAGGTAATGCTGGAATAAAGACAAATCTATTCAGCTGGAAAAAAAACATTTATTTCACATTTAATCTAATAATTCACATATATTCTATTGGGCATACTCACTGCATCTGCATTGTAAGGATTAGACTTTAGAAGATCTTGTACGAGAGCTTGCAGCTCCACTGGTGGCAGTGCTTTATGCTCGTCAGTTTGTAAAGCATGTGCTTGTTGTGCCACAAGTAATTCCGCTTGTCTTCCACCCCAAATTGTTTTTGCTTTACTGTAAAAAGCATCGACATTAACAAAATATCCTACTTATATAACATTACATATAACGTTCTATTCTAAAACTTACTTATCCGGACCAAAAAAATCCTCTTGCTTGGAAATTGAAATGTCAGAATTCTCCAGGCTATCGATTTTTTTCACGACGTATTTCTCCATATCGTTGTAGAGAGCAACCACTTGATCGAAGGCCAATTTTTCAAAGAAAATAAGCATCCTACGAACGTACAATCCAAGAACAGAATTTCTGCTTAATGCTGGTAAAGATAACGTGTGATCCTTGGATTCCATTAATCGACGAAGATTATCAAATAGATCTAATAGCTGATCAATTCCTTTCTCATGTATAGCATCCAGATTTATTTCCAGTCGATCTGCAAACCGATGTAAGGCATATTCCGGCTCGTACAAACAGGACGTCCAACTCCATATCTGCTGACTAAAAAAATAATCATCTTAAATACATCCAATCCAAAATATGCCTCTCCCTCTCTCCTTAATGTGTAAAATAGTTACCTGAATTAACTTTAACGACGCTAAACAAAAGTTACGTCTTTCCAGAATCACTAGAAATCATCAAAGATTAAGCTTGTGTAAAGGAATACAAAATTGATATAACAAATTTATATAGCTAGTGAAATATTGCATAATAAAAGCGTACCTTTTGTGGTATCGTTACAGTATTCTTTAATTAGAATGACAGTTGCCACTTTGTAAGGAGTTAGAGTCTCTTTCTGTATCTTCCTCACATTGCCATCGACGGTCACGAATTCCTTAGACATTCTGTTACATATGTCATTTACCGCGTAGAGCCGATTATCATTCATAGACATTCTTATAAAGTTAATAAATTTCTACGTAAGAATGCTATGTCATTTGTGCGTTTTCATCGTACGACAAATGTGTACAGGACAGAGAGATCTTCGGATCTCTCTGTCTTTTAGCCAATCACAGGCTTGAAAACTTTGTCGTACGACAAAAATGCACAAATGAAATATCACCCTATGTATGTAAAACATAAATGCTACATCCTTCGAACGACGAGTGCGACGGTCGACGACCTACATCAACCTACATTATTTACGTTTAATTAGCTGCGTTTAGCAGACTCAACAGTTTTGCAACCGTTTTATGATTGTCTGCTGAGATAGGACCATTCTTCTAGATCTAAAAGTATGATCCAATTAGCGCGAAGGAAACTTCCAACAGTTGCAAAACAAACGTTCTGCTGAACGCAGCCATCGACTAGTCAAATAATCACTAGTGGTCACTGGTCACTAGTCGACTCGTGACTATCGAGCGAGATTTCAAAAGAGCTCCGCCAGATGATGCACGTGTTGTTGTTGCACAATTGCACTTTGCAGTTTGCACTCTTTGCAGACTGTTGCAAGCTGTTGCAGCGTTGTAGACCGCAGGGCAGCAATAAGCACTGAAAAGCAGTAATAAGCAAAAGACGGATAACTAAGCTAGCAAGTAACACGTTGATACAAAGATAAACTCAAACGATTTCGTTATCAACATATGTTACAATTGGTATCGTCCACTCTGACATCGCAGAGCGTCAAACGGATCAAAGTGTGCAGGTCTGTGATCGACATATCATCATTTGTCCCGTTTGCAAGAAGAAAATACAACAAAATGGTCAAATATTTAAATCAGTCGGAAGCTATTAACATTGACAAAGACCTGTTCGAGAAGTATAAATTTAGCGTAGATCAGTTAATGGAGCTAGCCGGGCAAAGCTGCGCGGTTGCGATCGCAAAGTCTTATCCATTGTCGTCGTCGGATGCGGAAGACTCCTCCTCCAGCGGGTCCAGTCGAGTATTGATATGCTGTGGACCTGGCAACAACGGTGGCGACGGCATGGTTTGCGCGAGGCACCTAAAGCTCTTTGGATACTCACCGGAGATCTATTATCCAAAGAGGACGAATAATGAGCTATACCAAAGGCTGTTGCATCAATGTGTCGAGAACGGTGTTCTTATACTGGAGAATCAGCGCATAGAGGAAGCAACTGCAGACTCGACAATTTTGCACAAATATGCGATTGTAGTCGATGCTCTTCTGGGATTCAATTTCAGACCGCCAGTGAGAGAACCATTCGTCCGTATCATCGACATGTTGAAAAACACAAGCGTGCCTATTTGCAGCGTGGATATACCTTCGGGCTGGGACGTCGAGAGAGGCCCACCCGAGGATGGTGGCATAAGGCCACAAATGCTGATATCTCTAACGGCACCAAAAATGTGCGCGTCAAAGTTCGATGGAAAATTCCACTACCTGGGTGGACGATTTGTGCCTAAGAAGTTGGAATCGCAGTATAATCTCAATCTACCGAAATACGCCGGCACAGACCTTGTCGTTCGGCTGCATTGACAAATTCTTACAAATCCTATTCTATGCGTTCATCATCAGAAAAGTGTATTTGAATTTATTACTTGACAAACCTTTTCCAACTATTGTATCAGTTACTCGAGAGAAACATTTAGCTGAAAAACATGATTTTAATTATATATGATATGCAATTTATATTTCTCCAGTCTCCTTGTTTTCCAATTGTTTATGAATGCAATCATTTTAATTACACAGCATTTTCAAGCAGTGATGCGAATTCCGGGCCGCTTGCAGCACGCGATCGGCGCCACCGGTCGGCGGCCTGGTGCAACCGATGGCAACACAAGCACGAGCCCGTGTCCGTGTGACTTGGTAGTTAGAAGTGTGCCGACTATACTCTGACCTTTTCGCACTCATTCAGAGTATAGTCGGCACGCTTCCAACTACCAAGTCACACGGACACGGGCTCGTGCTTGTGTTGCCATCGGTTGCACCAGGCCGCCGACCGGTGGCGCTGATCGCGTGCTGCAAGCGGCCCGGAATTCGCATCACTGTTTTCAAATAGAGTGGGTTTTAACCTAGCCTAACCCAACTCTAACCTAGAGTTTAATTAGAGAGACTCTAATCTAGAGTCCTAGATTTATCAGAAAGGCACAACCGATGTTATGCATTCTGATTCGCAGTTGCAATCACATGACTTGGCAACCATTTATAGTACTAGTGACATATTTCTATTTCATTTTATCCTATACATTCTATCTCACTCTATCTCATTCTTGCTCTTGAACAGTATCCATGCTGACTAAATTGTTATTACTCGTATTATACAGAAAGCCCTGATTATTTGTTCGTTAACAGTAGATATATATGCTTCACAATTATCTTTTTTTTTCAATGTTTCTTGAATGTAAGAACATAATACTGCAATCGTACCTGCAATTATACATCTTATCTTCAAACATTTCTGTTTTTAGAAACATTTCTGTTTTTTGAAACAGAAATTTACAAACAAGCAATCATAAATGACTTTAAAATTACTTCATTCCAAACAGTTGGAATACTCCATAGATTAAATCATATGAAATTCTACGTATCATACAGAATTATTTACCTGAGTAATACAATAATATTTTTTTTAATTTTAAGAATAATTTTATCGAGAATCTTTACCATCGAGTAAAGTTTTACTCCATTAACAGCAGTGCAAATTAAAAGGTTATGGTGATACGCAAAAGCGATTATAATGACAATTAATCAACTGACTTATTAATACATAAATATTCCCTCTAAAGAATTGATACGATTCATTTAAATATAATTTTATATTATATTACTTTGTCTTATCTTGTTTGACAGTTTAAAGGCAGTTTCATAGCATGTCAACCATGTTTAGTACTCTCCCTAGTACCTTTGTCATACTGACTTAAGCCGGTTGCGCCTCTCTGATAAATCTAGGACTCTACTCTAACCCAGGTCAGGGGATCAATTCTGTATCTTGAAACTAGGTGAAAATTACAAAAATGAGCAAATTTTTTAGAACACTGATAATTTCATTGGTCAACACCTAGTAAATTTCCTCACTTTTGTCATTTTCATCTTATTTGAAGATACGGAATCGACCCCCAAATCGATGATGTCACATGCTTTACTTTGGCTGTGTTCCAAAATTGACTGCCAGTACTGAAAATCTATAGTGCATGTAACGTAAACCGTAGCATTTTCTGTGCTGGCAGTAAATTTGGAATACAGCCCGAGATTTCTGGTTCGGATTGGACGAAATCATGATACTTTCGGGTCAAACATAAGTTTATCGAACTGGATCGGGTTCAAATCCACTGCACTCAGAAACGTCAATAATAAATCGATAAATAAATTGTATATCTTCGAATTTATGTTCGTTTAATTACAGTTCTTAAAGACCAACATATATATCTTTTTGGTAAAACAATCTTAAATTTATTTATAATGGACGTTATAAATACGGACGACGAGTTTTTACAGATCATCATTTTGCGTTTACACTACACATCTTGGTATTAAAAATATTGCTGATACTAATTCGGTAAAATAATAAAATAGCAATCATGTATGACGTACATACTTTGATGTTACACTGTTCTAGCTTCACTTATAAGTTCTCATATTTCTATGCCATCGATGTGTGTATGACAGATTTCCTAATCTGAATAGTCGTTAACTTCAACGATTAATCCCGGTTCTACAATAGAGTTTTAAGTCTTAAGCTATAAGAAATGGGCGAATCACAGTCGATTATTCTCCTCGGATTCGACTGTAATTGGTCGATTTCTTACGGCTTAAGGCTTAAAACACCTATTGTAGATCCAGGGCTGGCTACGTTCAGCAGAGAAAACTAATCAACGCTGGATGGGACCTCGTTTGACCACGTTGCAATTGACCACCAGCCACTCATAGCAGCCGGTGTCTAGAGTTTTTCTGTTGTACAAGCACTGTGAGTGGCTGGTGGACAATCGCAACGTGATCAAACGGGTCCCATCCATTAGCACTTAGTAATTCTTTAATATAATTGATTCCTACACTTAGGGCGGAATCCATAGTCCGGTCTCAAGCAATGTCTTAAGATGCTAATACGGCTCTCTGATTGGTTCATACACTAGCTTAAAACCATCTTAAATCTTGAGCAACGTCTATGGATTCTGTCCTTAGATCCAATGAAAAACTAAAGGCAAGAACCAATCATATTAAAGAATCACTAAGCGCTGATTAGTTTTCTCTGCTGAACGCCACCATTATCTCGGTCTACGAGACAGAGCGTCACTTTTTTTTGCCACATTCGTTCATTTCGTGCAAAAACGCATTGAATGAGCCTAATTTCGTCAAAATCGATGAGGGAGGTAGAATTCTTGAGTATTACCCATAGAGATATAAGAATAGAGCACGTCAGCAGTAGGCTGACGCGTGAGTGGTTGCGATAGACGAATAGAAAGAGAACGATGCATAGTTTCCCTGTGTGTCTTTGTCTAATCTCGCGCACGCGCAGTATGACTTCGCGCTGGTTGGCCGGCCGTGGCCCCCGCGGAGCCGATGGATTTCAAACGCCGGCGGATGAGTTGTAATGCAAAGTAATTGATTTTGACATGAAAATGTATTAAAAACATTCGGATTTTTTGGCGAAGACAGCGGAAAACATGTTCCTTTCTAAAATCATGAAGAAAGAATATGGAAATGATGCGAAATAGTTTGTTTACCATCGAGTAAATAAGCACGACAGTGTCCAAATTCATGTTTTGGACACTGTCGTGACAAATACGCGTTACATATTTGATAGGACTGAAAATGTTAAAATGCAATGCTAGATTTATAAATAAACAATCCTCATGTATGATTTAATTAATTGTAATGAAAATAATGATGTTAAAAAAGTAATATTGTAAATACAGAAGAAAAAAATGGTACCTTTAATATTCTTCTTTATCATGTATATGATAATATATCTCTATGGTATTACCTAAGTACGTTTATTGTCAAGATGCGCGCACAGAAAAGGATAGGTTGCCCCGATATTTTGCCTCTACCAAACTCACGTATATATAGCTCATGCGGGTCTATCTTATATGTCTATATGGTTCTTGCATTCTGACTCGGTTCGAACTTTGAACCCTCGGTGAAAACCATAGAGATAGTAGTACTAGAGGTCGCATAGTCAGAGTGGGGGTAATCCTATCTACTAAAGGACGCACTCATAAAAGTCCTACCTTTCTCTCTCGTTTCGCGCATGCGTATAGCCGTATACTCTGAGAGAGAGGGGATCGAAAAAAAGAACGAGGAACTGAAAGTTTCATATAGGCCTCTGTTCCCCAAGGAGATTATTCATTGAATTGAATGGTACTGTGACTCTATTTGAGTCGGAAAATCAAATAAGGAGATACCAGAAGAAAATTTCATATAAGTAGTTGAGAAAGTATAACGCACGTGGCTCCATTATATTTTAGACTTAAAAAAGTATGTATTTTTTGTTAAATAAAAGATTTTTTTAATGTTAATTATCTTTGATTATTATATACACAGATATGTATATACACAGCTGTGACTAAAACTGTAATTTTATATTTTGCATAGAATATGGTTGCTAATTGCTGCGTATGCAAGAATGAACGATATTGTTTCGAAGGACAATTGCACACGTAAAGTCATGAATGTAGAAGTATAGTTATACAACTATACTTTATTATATATAAATATATTTCAGTTTGTGAAATTACTATAATGTATTCTTAGATTCCCGACAGATGTGGAACAACGAGAAAAATGGTTACGTAGTATTGAATATATTATCAATCTTAATAAGCAAACGAGAATTTGTAGTCATTTTACAGAAAATGATTATTATACTTGTGACATACTCCCCCATAAATCATCTAGAACAGTGCTCGGCACTAGATGCACATTTCGGGCTGATTCCGGCGAGCGACCCCCACTACCACTCGAGTCTCAGCGGCCGAGCCGTCGACCG
>NW_017257773.1:58362-60103 GCF_001594055.1 Mycetomoellerius zeteki
CTCCTGAGCCAGAGCGTCACGTGAGCGGTCGACGGCTCGGCCGCTGAGACTCGAGTGGTAGTGGGGGTCGCTCGCCGGAATCAACCCGAAATGTGCATCTAGTGCCGAGCACTGATCTAGAAGATTGAAAAAGACTGCTATTCCATCTGTCTTCACGCCAAGGTAATAATATCTATTAATAGGATATATAATTAATATTTTATAAATAAATAAAAAAGTAAAATGTCTGGTGTTAAAAATTTTTTCCTGTTTTTTACAATATCCTAATGTTATCCTAATGTTTTTTTACAATAGATCTGATGAAAGTACAAAGAATATTCAACATGACAATCAAAATGAATCAGTAATGGACATTCAACACGAATCTACAATGGATATTCAACATCATAATAGTCCCACTAAATCAATATTTGGCATCAGTCAAACAAGATAAGAAATAAATACATATTCTAATTTATATTAGCTTGTAAATATTATAAATACTCACATGTTTCAGAAAACAATCTAACAAAATAGACAAGCTGATTGTAAAGAGTGGGAAATATACTACAGAATGTTTGAGGAAACCGAGTTTACCAATCAATCGTGGATGAAGATGGTAAAATGCATTAATTATTATAGATACTTAAATAAACTTTTGCTACAGAAAAACAAGCGAATGAAACGCTTACAGAATGAAGTTACTATGAAAAAAAAATTCGGTAACAGATGCCTTAAATGTTCTACAGGTAAGCAATTGATCTTTTTTGAAACAGAATAGATAAAATCAGCTTAAAATTGATATCTGTTGCAGATTTGTATTGATATTTTAGCTCATATTATATATGTCGTACAATTTAAAAAAATATTTTTTATAAATAATTATGATCTCAAAGTTTGTTACAATAGTGTATCGTATAATATACAATAAAGCTTGATCTGCAATGTGTGTGCTCTTTGCTTCTTATTTCTTGTTTTATTCCTTACTGCGACTGTTTTATAAACAATCATGTTTCTTGTCACGTGTTTTTGGATTCTGTCAAAGGCTTTAAACTTTTATATCGGACGACAGAAAATAAAGAAATAAGAGATAAGAAATAAAAAGAAACAGGAAACAAAATGTACATTGTAGATTAGACTTTATACAATATATAAAACATATACAAACATATACCTTGGCTAAAACTATTAGGTACTTTATTAACCATTTTTTAACCTTTTATTTCGAAAATTGTTGTAATTGTTGGCATTTCTGCAATGATTGTAAACCATTCATCTACCACTTCTGTAAAATTTACGAGTCCTTTTCTCTTAGTGAGTTGTCCTAATATCGAACTCTATAAGCAATCACATGAAAAAATTGGGTAATTATTCAGAATACCTCCCTCACCTCCGATTTCGATGAAATTAGGCTTATTCGACGCGTTTTTGCACAAAACGAAAGAATCTGGCAGAAAAAAGTGTCGCTCTGCCTCGCGAACCGAGATATTTAGCGTTAAAGTTGACGACTCTGCAGGTTAGGAAATCTGTCATACCGACTATGTGTAGTGCTACCAGTATGCTTTCTTCATGCTCTCTGACTTCATGCGCATGCGTCTCGTTACTTGTCGGTCCAACAGGCACCAAATTTAAAATGTGTGCTATAAAACAAATAAATCCTAACCCATGTGGACAGTGGGGTGTATAGACAGTAATGCTTGGGTTCGGGCGGCTACGCCGCCCGAATGAAAAAAAAAAAACCTACCCGCTTGGGACCTAACCG
>NW_017257773.1:60227-88239 GCF_001594055.1 Mycetomoellerius zeteki
CGTTCGGGCGGCGTAGCCGCCCGAACCCAAGCATTACTGTCAATACACCCCACTGTCCACATGGGTTAGGATTTATTTGTTTTATAGCACACATTTTAAATTTGGTGCCTGTTGGACCGACAAGTAACGAGACGCATGCGCATGAAGTCAGAGAGCATGAAGAAGGCATACTGGTAGCACTACACATAGGCTGCGTTCGGAAACGTCGCTCGGATGCCTCCGATGCCTCGGATTCATCATCTGTCCTCGTTTAACATTTAATGTTAAAGAAGGACAGATGATGAATTCGAGGCATCGGAGGCATCCGAGCGACGTTTCCGAATGCAGCCATAGTCGGTATGACAGATTTCCTAACCTGCAGAGTCGTCAACTTTAACGCTAAATATCTCGGTTCGCGAGGCAGAGCGACACTTTTTTCTGCCAGATTCTTTCGTTTTGTGCAAAAACGCGTCGAATAAGCCTAATTTCATCGAAATCGGAGGTGAGGGAGGTATTCTGAATAATTACCGGAATTTTAATCAATCAATATCAATTTAACATATTATTGAAAAGAACACATAAATTTCCTACCGTCAGATCATACAACATCAATACATCTTGTCCTTCGCTCCTGCATTCAACGCACAGGCTGCTACATTTCCGTCAAAGTGTGAACACGCCCTTATTATAGGGACTCTAGCTTCGAAGAGTTTGTAGCGTCAAGTGGACCGCAGTCAATTGAGCCAATATTCTGAGAAGGAAAATTGTCGCTCAAGTTCCGTTTTATTTATTTAATTTTAATTTGAAAGTTTTTTTATGTTGGTAAGTTAAAAAACGATAATTTAATGATAATTTATGACTATGCATGCATGTGTAATCACTGAAATAAATATACACTAAAATCTTTCAAATTAAGGGTGCCGTCACATGCGACGTAACCTGCGTAAGCGTAACCTGCGTATTCTAGTAATTTACTAGAATACGTTATTTTTTATTTACTAGAATACGCTATTCTGAAAGCCGGCATTCACATTGGGCGTATTTCGCGGAAGATTAGAGAAATGCGGAACTAATGCAACCAATTGCTGATTAGAATTTCTGTTGTACACTCTAACAGAAATGCTAAACGAATTTACGATTGGTTTTCGTAACCTACGCAACTCGAAAAGTACGCCTCATGGGGAACCGGTACTTTCTATCGCGTACATACAATACGCGTTTGTACAAATTTAGAAGAAGAAAGTCTGATTTATAATGGCCGTAACCGTTAACTTATGCTGATGCCGGTAAAGTTCAACCATAGGATTTCAATGCTTTCGTTCATACTAACTTGCTGTATTAGTATGAACGAAAGCATTGAAATCTTATGGTTGAAAGCAAATTACGCTTACGCAGATTATGCCGTATGTGACGGTACCCTCATAGAGGTACCGCAAAAAAAGTGGATATCGTTGTGTAGTTGACATCCACTTCTTCAGAGGGCGATAGCGCGCAGGACATTTTGCGTGTTTTATGGTTTACAGGAAAAAGGCCCTCATTCATGTCCACTGGTGTTCTTTAGTCTCAGATCCCAGGTTTCTCTCTAGTTGTACATTTAATATATTTATAAAATATATGTCTTAATTATGCGAAATTGCACATAAAATAGTGGCGTTTTTTCCTTAAAGAAGCCACGAGAAAAGAGGATAAATTCTGCAACACGGTTGACACACGTTAATTATTCTGAGCTTAATAATTGGTTTTAATACGTTGCAAATTGTGATTGCATCGTTTTTCAAGGGATCTCACAAGTGTCTCTTCTATTCTACAAAATGGTACATACGTATACATAATTCCGTAATTTCGCACGACTGAATAATTGTTCATGGAATGTGTACATTTTCAGGCGCAAGAGGTCGAAGAAACTATGAAACGGATTCAATCTCACAAGGGAGTAGTTGGAACAATAGTGGTAAACGCAGAAGGTAAACGCAAAATTTTGTTTTACATTTAAAAAAGAACATGTGACATCATCTATCCGTGTATGTCAGGAAATTCTCACTGAATTTTGCACTTTGATTTTTAGGTATTCCAATAAAATCAACATTAGACAACACAACAACAGTTCAGTACGCAGGTTTGATAAGTCAATTATCAGACAAAGCCCGTTCTGTTGTGCGCGATCTGGATCCAACCAATGATTTAACTTTCCTGCGCATCCGTAGCAAAAAGCATGAAATTATGGTTGCACCAGACAAGGAATTTATATTGATAGTAGTGCAAAATCCAGTTGATTGATATCTAAAGACTACAGAAGTACATTGCAGAATTCACCTTTATTCCTTTAATAATTTTATCGATTAATTTATTCTACATATTGCGTTTGATTTTAATAATTAATTAAGAAATGAAAGAATAAAACTCTATTGGTATAATACAATATTTTATTTCCAAGATAGTTTAGTGGAGATTTAAGAACTTTCGAACTGTTTTCTTTGGTAATTCATATTTTATGGTACTTTTGCAAATCAGTTTAGTAATAGATTCTGAATAAACACTTAATTATTCCTGCATCTGCATCATTTCAAACAACTGTGAATGTATGTGCATATACATATACATATATTCTGTTCTATATGTGATACCTAATTTCTATATATGATTTATTCGTATTTTATAATATTCTTTAGTACAGTTTGTATTATAGAATATATTTATTGTATCATAATGTTCTGTTAATTTATGATTTAATTCCATAAAAAAAATTGAAATATTTTTATTATTACTTATTACTTTTATATTTTATGTGAAAATATACTTTATAATCACACTACACACGCGCGTATTCATGTATCAAAATGAAGGAGTACAAACTAATACAACACAGAGAATTAAAAGTTGAATAAAATGAGAAGGAAAAATGTTTTTTTTTCAATTGTGTGTTTTATCATATATTTGTCATAAACACAAATGTGTTGACAAATAATATATTAGAATGTCACAATGTACTTTATTTTATTATATTTATTTCAATATATAAAAAATGTATACAAACTATTCGAAGATTGAAAAAATTGTATATGGACATAAGTCTAAGTTGATAAAAATAAATTTATTTTGAAATTTGGGAAAATATAAATTTCGATATGTATAACGACAAACACACGAGATATATTATAGAGTACTATTTCTTTTATTTCAAAGTTAAATGATAAAATCCTTGTCAATGTAATCTTCTTACTCTAAGAAAAAAAATTTTTTATAAATATATTAAAATAATTAAAAAAATATTTTTGTTCCTTTTTATTTTAAATATTCAGAAATTTATTCTTTTATTGTAAAAAAGTAGTCTTCAGCATCAATATCACATAACATGTATCTAACACCCTTTATTAAAAATTTGCAAGTAGCATTATATTAGATATAACATATAAGGCCTTGCGCACGATAGAAGGAATTAGGAATAAACGATTTCAACCTATATAAAAACCATGTATTCTGATGTATTCGATTTTTTATAGGTTAGAATCGTTTATTCTTTATTCCTAATTCCTTATTCCTTCTTGTGTGCAGGGCCTAAATTATATATCCCTGAGAAATATTTCTTGCAGTTTAAATAAAAAAAGTAAAAAAAAAAAGATTCTTATTAAAGATTTCAATATAAAAAAACAATATCTAGTTGGCTTCTATTGATCATAACACAGCCATGTACTTACATTTCTGCGTAGTCTACGAGACATTTTAAAACTATGTTACAGATTTAGTCAAATTGTGGCCTTGCTTTTATATATATATATATTTTTTTTTTAAGAATATGGAATGGTGTTATAGAGATATGAACATATTTATGTGTATTTACTTTCTTTTGCAAAAAAATTTTATAAATTATATGTAAACAAATATATGTATATAATAAATTTATATATTATATATATAAATTTTAATATTGAGATTCTTTCTTTTGAGATATATAATGTGTATCAAAAGATACTTTGTAAACTATAATATAAAGTTAATTTAATCTCCTTCAAGTAAAAAATAGATATCCACAATTACATGACTTGAAGTGAATTTGAAGCATGTTGCTTTTTTGAAGGGTGAAATCTAGTATAATATACTACCATTGCTGTAATTCCTAGTAAAAAGGAAACGATACAAATAATAAAGAATACGTTAAAATACCAAGCCTCTCCAACTTCAGAAGGACAGGTATATCTCCACAATAGATTGGAAGTAATATTTTCTGCAAAGCAGAGCATATAGAAACATAGATGTTTCCAAAATGTATTGCTATCTACGGTATTTAAATATATGAAAATGTAAACTATGCCAATAACTATGGCAAATAAGCTAGAATAAATGCGGTCTTTAAATGTTGGCAGCATATGTGGTGGGTGACCATAAGCCCGACAAAACTCTAATATCCCATGGGAATTGATCAAAATCCATATTGTCATGATTACCCAATGTATTAAGCAACCGATTATGGTATATAGAGGCCAGACGCTTGCAATAACACTGAGAGATAAGATTCTTGCCACTGTAATCATGATAATCAGTTATAATCAGTGATTTTTTTTTTTAAATATTTGTCTCAATTAGAATATCATGTCATCTGTTAATTGTTGAATATGTACCTGTGATGCTAAAGTGCCACAGAAATTGTAATACAGTTCCTACAACACCAATATTTAATTTATTTTGTTGAGCTAATCGAATGCTACGATGGTAACTGGCCATTGCCCAACCCATGCTTGCAAGTGAGCTGACAATACTAGCTACTTGATGTATAACTGAAAAATAACATGAAAAACATGTTAAAAGAATTGTAATAATCTATTACAATAAGCTACAATTATTTGACAACAAATTGGAATAATTAGGTCTTTGAAACAATTATTTTCTTCATTGTCAATTGTGCTACGACGCTAAATCTCTAGTAGCTTTACAAATATATGTGAGATTGGGCATAAAATATATTCCACAAAGTATAGATACATTCAAAATTAATTTCATTGTGGTAATGCTTTAACATCAGAGTTAGCTGTAGGATTTGTTGCGGTGCAGCTTCCAAGAAACATTCAAATATTCTTAACAAGGCAACATCTTGATCCTCTTTGAGCATCCTTAGATAATATCTCCTTTCATTGACACGATCTCCAGATTTCTTGCATTTACGTGCTTTTAACGCACACTTCAAGGTTTCCCAGTAATGTACAACTGGTGCCAGTTGCAAAAAAACAGCAATCATACAATACAATCCATTTTTAATCAACAAATGCGTTGTTTTATAATCGTTTTGTGTACTGGAACTTGTCTATATCAAGGAACATATGTTACTCGAAATCCGACAGAAATAAACCGAGTTAAACGTATGCGTATATAATAGTACTTCACTTCTTTATCTTGAAACTGCATCTTCCTGCTAACGTTGATCAGAGAGGGAACGAGTATGAGGCACATTGTCCAAGCAAAGTATGTTACTTTGCCGCCCAGGTAGTATTGGATGGCAATGTTATAATCGAAACCCATGTCGACGACATGCATTATTATGGAGCAAGCCAGCAAGAAGACATCCAGTCTGGAGATACGGGGGGTATCTGTCGGCAGGTCAGTGACGTCAACGTCGAAATGGATACCTGGAAACACGCTGACGAGATGGAAAGAACGACGTTCGCAATTTCTCTCCTCCATGGCTTAAACAGGTTCTACAATGAGTTTTTAGTCTGTAGTCTGTAATCGGAAGTCTTAATGCGGGGTCTACAATAGAAGTCGTAGAGGTCGTAGGATCTTAAGTCGTAGAAAATTGATCAATCACAGTTGATTATTCTTCTCATATTCGACTGTGATTGGTCAATTTTCTACGACTTAGAACCTTACGACCGCTACTTCTATTGTAGATCCCGTATTAAGGCTCATCTACATAGAAATCGTAGATGATTGTGGGGTCTTAAGGAACGCTAGTTGTATAGCGAATCGTTTGGCTTGACCAATGAGAAAGAAGTTGAATTTTCGGAAAGGGGCTGAATACAATCAGTTCTAAAATAGAAAATCATTTATTTGTGTTGTGTGTTTAATAATAAACTGGTAATATAGTGATAGAGTGATGGATGATAAAGAAGTATTGGTTGCGTTCAGCAGAGAAAGCAACTTTGCAACTGTTGTAAAATTCTTTAATACGATTTAATACAATAATATTGGTTCTTGCTTTTGGTTCCTTACAGATCTAAATGTATAAACCAATTATATTGAAGAATTTTACAACAGTTGCAAAGCTGCTTTCTCTGCTGAACGCAGCCAATGATAGTCATGATGCACGCATAAATTTCGCACTATTTTTTCGAACTGAAAGATGGCTACCGAAGCTACATGATTGGTCAGTCATAAGAAAATCGGTAGTCGGTATCTTAATGCAGGGTCTACAATAGAAGTCGTAGCGGTCGTAGGATCTTAAGTCGTAGAAAATTGACCAATCACAGTTAATTATTCTTCTCATATTCGACTGTGATTGATCAATTTTCTACAACTTAAGACTCTACGATTGTTACGGGTGCCGTCACATACAACCCGTAATCCGTAATCCGCACCAGATATCTGCAAACGTTACTAGATATTGCGTCCGTAACGTTACGTGTGTTTTACCTCCTTGTGTCCCATGGAGCCGTAATCTCATGAAATTTCCGTAAAAATTACTAGTTATTACTAGTAATGCTTTTCCTAATTTTATCTATTGACTAAATTTGACGATTTAATTAAAACTTTTGTTATAATCAAAATATATTCTGTAATTTTCTTATAAAATAAAATAAAAATGAACCGTATAACTTCTTAAATAAAAAATATTACATTTACACGTCCGCATTTTGCGGCTCCATGGGACACAAGGAGCATGTAAGCACGCAACGCAATTGCACTCCGACGTCAAACAAAAATAAACGTGCCATAATCTACCTTTAATTTATAAATAGTGATTAATTTGTTTGACAACAATTTTGAAATTAGAAGTGCATAATGAATCTTTGATATATGTTATTAGTGCAAATACAACAAATGGTCTGCTTTCTGACGTGCACTAGACTGCACTAGAACTCTCTTTTCACGTAGTTGCAGATTACGTGAAAAAATATCTGCCGTACATACGCAATCCCTAGATGCTTTTGCGGACATCCGGTGCGGATTACGGATTGCGGACTGTATGTGACGGCACCTTTAAGCGGGGAGCACAGATTCTTGCATAATGCATAAGAAAATGTACCAATCAAAGCCCTCCGTTTCCTTCCTTTCCATGAAATAAAGAATTCTGATTGATTAAATTTCTTATGCATTACATGTTATGCGTTATGCAAAAGTCTGTGCTCCCCGCTTTACGACTTCTATTGTAGACCCCGCATAAATGTTGGCTGTTGGCCAACCTTATGCAGGGTCTACAATAGAAATTGTAGCGATCGTAAGGGCTAAGTCGTAGAAAATTGACCAATCACAGTTGATTATTCTTCTCATATTTGACTGTGATTGGTCAATTTTCTACGATTTAAGACCCTACGACTGCTACGACTTCTATTATAGACCCCGCATTACGGATTCACCGATTACGACCGATAGCGTCTTAGGACTAAGTAAAGACTTCCGATTGCCGACTAAAGACTCATTGTAGAACCCGCTTTAATCCTCAGTTTCCAATCTGTCTACTTTCTCTCTATTTTCTCCTCAGGATCAAGTGCAAAGTGCAACTTGAGTTGGTATTCGCTCACGCTACAGCATCCCTCACAGAGCTCACACATCACATCGACATCAACACACATCAATCCATTTGATGAACGTCAACAAACAATCCACAATTCCACACCACATCATATTTCTCGATTTCTCTCCCTGCGTCGACCCGTTGGTCGCGTTCGCCACAGTTCACCCTGTTCTACCGCAGTTCGCCACTCCGATGATTTGGTGAGTCGATAGATCGACTCTCGACAAGAATCGAGACGCTTGGCGATGCCGATGCTTGGCGAAAAACGTAACTGTTTCTTCGACCTTCTCTTTACTACAAGTAGACAATTCAGATAACTAGGACGGTCGGTGTGCAGTCGATAATTTTCTCATAGGGTAAAGAACTAGTTCAAAATTGTAATATATGTTGTATACAGTGTTGGATCTTATCTAGATAAAATTATCTAGATGATCATCTAGATAAAATTTTGATGTCATCTTATCTTTATCTAGATAATAAAAATATTAATTATCTTTATCTGCATCTTAGATGAAAAAAAGTGTCATCTTTATCTAGAATAACATTTAGATAATTTAGTTTACATTTTACATTGCTGAAAATGTACTGAATATTGAAATATTTGCTTTTATGTAGTTCATGTTTGCAAAAAAATTTTTAGCCTCAAGGAGAAAGTGGATATATCCAGTAGTAGATAGGTCTGTTCGCGTTGCTTGCACCTTTTGATTCGGCACCTTCGCAGTCTCTCTTTTCAAGAAACCGAATATATATATATCTATCTTATTTTAAGTGCAAAAATATTTGGGAATTTCATGCAACGCGAACAGACCTTATATAACTACTCAAGTGATTTGAGAGTTGGTTGTGTATTTTCAAATGAGGAGAAAATTACAAAGGTGAACAAATTCACTAAATATTGACCAATTAAATTATAACTATTCTAGTGAATTTGCTCACTCTTGCAATTTTTACCTTATTTAGAGATACACTATCGACCCTCTGTTTTTTATTTTTGCACTAGACGTGCAGAGAGTTGTAGTGCATAGAACTCTCTTTCTCTCTATCGCCAAATATCAAACATATTATATATATAATACCTATCTCATTTTAAGTTCCAAAAGTGTATATTAGTTTAGCCACAGAAAAGGCAAAACAAATGACAAAATCTTATATTTTTTATTAAATGTGAGTAATAATGAAATTAAATTAAAACTAAAAGTAATAGACTCCTTTAATTGATACGATAAACAATAAAAAAATTCACAAAAGGCTATAGGAGTAAACCTCTAGCTGTTAAAAATTTCGAGATATACATTTAATTAATAATATTATATGATTTCGTACGTTTCAACTCCTGTTTGAGTCATCTTCAGCGTTACAACCTTTTAATATTACAGCAAGTAATATATTGCAGTCAATGTCTTCAAAGTTTTCTCTCCTTTTGTATGTGACCGTTGTGGATAAAAACTCAAGCTAAAATTAAAAAAAATCGTTGAAGAAGGTGAATAATATAGAGGACAATAGAAATAAAAATTGTGCTCACCTCACGGAGTCCACAAGTCACATACAAAGTAATAGTAAATCACACGACAATTGCAGAACGTCATCTTAAATTAAAATTAAAGACATTTACTGCGATATTAATTGCTGTAATATTAAGATTGTAACGCTGAAGATGACTCAAACAGGAGTCGAAATCATATGTTATTATTAATTAAATGTACATCTCGAAATTTTTAACAACCAGAAGTTGACTCTTATAGCCTTTCGTATGAATTTTTTTTATTATTTGTTATAACTGTAAGTATAAGTCTTAAAAATAAAAAAAATTATCTGAAAAATTTCAGATGAATTTTCAGATAAATTTATCTTGATTATCTAGATGAATTTAATTGAATCACCTTTATCTTATCTAAGATAAATTTCCAAATTTTCATCTTATCTTTATCTAGCTAATTTTAAAATCATCTATGCACAACACTAGTTGTATATATATATATATATATATACATACAGGCCCGTATTCAGAACGCGCTTACAATGATGTTAGCGCGCTAACATACTATACTTTACGTCACGCAATATTATAGAATTTCAGAGATAAAAGCGCGTTCTGAATACGGGCCACAATGTATAAAGATATCATAGCATTAAAAGTATACGTATCTATATTTATACATCATTTGTATAATGAAAAGTTAGGAATTTATAATCGCGAAAATTTATCCAGAATCGTCTTTAATATTACTCGTCGGGGACGAGATACTAAGCAGATCAGGGCACCTATTCTGTGACTGTTTTACACGTCTACCGACAGTTGTCGGTGTCGTTGCGCAGCTTTTTTACCATATAAAATATCTGCGCAGCGACACCGCAATTGTCGGTAAGCGTGTAAAACAGTTACAGAATAGGGGCCCAGCTACAGGTGACGTCGACGATCGACGTCGTCATTGGTCGTCGTATCGTGTTGTGTCGTGTCGTGTCGTGGGCAGTCGTGAGCAGTCGTGAGTATAGTGTCATACGCGTAAGCTATATCATAATAGTAGTCTGTAACATAATAGTAGACGTTGTCGTTTTGCGAATCGCGCGAACTGCGCGAGAGGCGTGATGCGCAAAAAGTGTAATCGATGTGATGTTTTGCGAGGGATATAACGAGGTGGGTGGTGAGATTTCATATTTTTTTTTCTCAATCGATCTGTCGGGTCTGCTTGATCCTAAAATTTCATTGACTTGATATCAAGTACGTCGCAGTACAGCGTACAGCACAGTACAGGCCAATTCAGGCTCGTGCAGGCCCGTGCAGGCGTGTGGCGAGGTTGCAATTATTCTGCCGGATTCTCTCCCCTACAATTTATTTCTGTAATTTATTTCTTACAATATCGTAATCAATCGTAATAATTTTGATTGATCGATGTTTGACAACGACATTTATTGCGTCATATTTCGTGTCGTGATTCTTTATTTGCAGATCTGGGTAAACATGGTTATGCAAAGCAGAATCTGCATGCTGGCCGTTTTGCACACCCACATTTTCCGCCTTCTCTGCACTTTATATCTAATTTTTTCGCCTTTAGAATTTTCTACATTTCCCCTCTAGATTTTATACTTTTCCATTTACGTTTCTTACTTCATCTATATTTTATTTACAATTATCTTTTTCTTTTTACTATTTTTGATTTTTATTTGTTGATTTACTGTTGATTTTTGTTTGTTTAATAAACTTTATATACAAACATTCAAGTATATTTTACGAAGAAAACAAGGTCTAAAAATAATTTATCCATCTCTTTTTTTCATTTAGAATCTTTATTAATTATTAATTATTACTTTCTAAGACTAATTAAAATTTTATACTTGAACAGACTTTGGAATTTCTATTTTATTCCATCAAAATGTAAACCATTTTTTAAAAATTTAAAAAAGTAATAGCTTGCTTAAAGTATTTTTTTAATTTAAAAAAATTAAATCGATTTTCTTTTTCATTTTGATTTTTATATAATTTCATATTTTTTCTGTTATCCTACAGAATGCCGATACAGGCACCACAGTGGACTGAATTCCTGTCGTGCCCAATCTGTTGTCATGACTTTGACGTGGCTATACGAGGTCCCATATCACTTGGCTGTGGCCATACCATATGTCGTGCTTGCTTGGCCAATTTACACCGCAAGCAATGTCCTTTCGATCAGGTAATAATATAGGTATTTCAGTGTGATATTATACTACTCGATAAGAAATAGGAAACAATTTCAAAATGTTCAAAATCGCACAATTTTCAAATTGTCGAAACTCGGTGAAAAATCATTGTAGACAAAACTTTTAAACAATAAAACTTGTACTTTTTAATATATTTTTGGCCATTTAAAAAAAAAATGTTTATCTTTACAATTTTATATCTTAGCAAAGATCACATTATTATTGTGTTCCTTAAAATTACATACATTTAACAGTCTGCAGCTCAATAAAAAATTTTCTTTAAACAATTTAATACTTATACAAAAAGGTATTAAAAAGAGTTTTACCTACAAAAATTTTCTTATGATTTTTCTTGATCGAATTACACAACTTTGAAGCTAAATTTACATTTCTTAAAATTATCGTTAAAATTCGGCGAAAAATCGTCGCAAAAATTTTTTATCTCCCCAATTTTGCAAAATTAAGTTTAAAAACTGTTAAAAGCATGTTAAAGTACAAACTCGGAACTTCAAAATGCTTTTTTAATTTTTGATCTGAAAATTGGGCAATTTCGAAAGTGCTTTTCCCTATTTCTTGTTGAGTAGTGTAATATATACACATAAAAATACATACATATGTCTCTCTCTCTCTCTCTCTCTCTCTCTCTCTCTCTCTCTCTCTCTCTCTCTCTCTCTCTCTCTCTCTCTCTCTGCGCGCGCGCGCGCGCGCGCGTGTGTGTGTGTGTGTGTGTGTTTGTATGTATAACATATATATGTACATTGCTAATAATTCTATAAACAGTTCTTTATTTTGTTTGTCCTTTTCACAGAACATTATTAACACCGACATCGAAAAACTACCTGTAAATGAAGCACTGTTACAATTGCTGGGCAATCCAATTCCCATCATTGCTTCATCAACATCTGCATCGAATCAACAGCAAAATTACCAGAAGCTTCTGCCAGCCGACCAACATGTTAACTACCTTAGGGCTAAGAATTGCATTGAGGAACTTGCTCTTTATCTTAAACCATGTCAAATTAGTAATACTGCAGGTATGTAGTATGCAGAATTTTAAAATATCAAATATAAATAACCATTGATAGATAACAAAAATTAGGTTGAAGTCTATCATGTAAGGAATATACGTGCAATGAGAATAATTAAATTATGTTATATGTTGTATTACAAATACAATAATATTGTATTACAGTAGATTTTACTAAGATTATTATATTTTATTACACACAAGACTTACATAGTAATTAAAAATATATATGTATAATATACATACACGCACTCACATGAATTGTTGCGATATTTACTTGTGTAATATGAAATATATTTGTTTATTATATAGGTATCGGAAGCGGAGGTGGAGGATTAGTATCACGACCCATGCAACGAAAATTGGTGACATTATTAGGTTGTCAGTTAGTAGAACCAGAAGGTAGAGCACGTGCATTGCGTGCTGCTCGTAGTCTTGGTGAGCGCACTGTCACAGAACTTATACTACAGCACCAGAATCCTCAACAACTCAGCGCTAATCTTTGGGCAGCCGTGCGTGCCCGTGGTTGTCAATTTCTTGGACCAGGTAAATTTTATTTACACAAGGTAATTATGCAATTTGATTAGGCCGTATCTTTCAATGTGTGTAAGTAATAGAAGGAAATAATACAAAAAAAAGAAAAAAATATATATACATATATAATATAGCATTATTTTCTTTGCAACTATATTAATGAGTGATAGAACTACAATAAAGTGTTTGTTTTGCATGCTCATACATTGTAAGCATTATTTCAGCCTCGTTGTTTGCTAAATATTAAACAAGGACAAATGATGCTCACAAGTGCTATGAACACCAAAGAGAATGCACTATAAACTGCATTCTTTTTAAATATCATTTTTTAAATACTTATTCTGCATATAGAAGAATTAAGATAAAGCCTCAAAGGAATGTAATAACTTATAAGATGCGTGTGTGCGTGCGTGCGTGCGTGCGTGCGTGCGTGCATGGGTTTGTGTTATGTATTATATTTTTCTTGGCTAATTTATTTCTGTAATTGTCTTTGTTTTATTACTGTTTAGCGATGCAAGAGGAAGTTCTCAAACTTGTGCTATTGGCTTTGGAGGATGGCTCTGCTCTATCGCGTAAGGTATTGGTGATGTTTGTAGTACAGCGTCTAGAACCACATTTTCCTCAAGCTAGTAAGACCAGCATTGGACATGTAGTGCAGCTTCTATACCGAGCGAGTTGTTTTAAGGTAAATATGTGGTAGTTCATAAAAGGATTCAAACACTTTTAATAAAACATTGTATAGAAAAATTTTTACTATACAATTATATATTAAATATATTATCGTTTTCTATTATGTTGTGTACGTTTTTAGGTATCAAAGCGTGAAGGCGACTCATCGCTGATGCAATTAAAGGAAGAGTTCCGTACTTATGAAGCTCTAAGACGGGAACATGATGCACAGATTGTACAGATAGCCACCGAGGCAGGCTTGCGTATTGCGCCTGACCAATGGTCAGCGTTACTTTATGGCGATACTGCTCACAAATCCCACATGCAAAGCATCATTGATAAATTGCAGACACCACAGTCGTTCGCCCAGAGTGTCCAGGAACTTGTGATAGCGTTGCAACGTACTCCGGATCCTGGACAACTGAGCGGTCTCAGGCCACAGTTGGAATTATTAGCTGCCATCGATCCCAGTCCAGGTATGTAGGTTCTGGACCGTATGTAAAATTATATTCTGTATAAATTCTTAAAACTTTTGTAATTATTAAAGTATGTCGGACTGACGTACGACAGTAACTGTACAAACTCTTAGAATCTTAAATGTATCATATATTATCAATAAGTATTTTTTAATAATTATATTTTTATAATTTTTATTATTTTTAGAGACAGAGCCACCAAACTTAGCCGTATGTCGGGCGGCTCTAGAAGCCGTGAGAATAGTGGTGGCTACGTTAGTGGATTTTATTCGACAACATGGAAGCAATGGCACATGCGGTAACAATCGGAAATCAGTGGCGCAAGATAGTGGAGGTGGTGGTCCTGTCGGAAGCTCGTGTCCAGGTTCAGCAACCAGCAAATACAAAGTTAGCATGTGCAGAGATTTAGCTCTGCGCGGCACTTGCCCACGATCCAACAATTGTACCTTTGCTCACAGCGACACCGAGCTTGATAAGTAAGTTTATTTATTTGATACAATTATTCATTTTATTTTCTACCTGTTTTTGAGAAAATTATTAAAGAATATTAAAGAGAAAAAAAAGGAATCTCAACATCAAAAAATGGTAGAAAATAGTAATTTTTACTATCAATTCCAATTTTTTGATAATAATATCTCAAATGAAAAGATTATTTATGTGTGTGTGGCTATATGTAACTATTTTACTACTACAATGATTTGCAGATTCTAGACGCATGCAATTCTTTCCAAATAGATTTTTCACATGAAAAATGAGTTATTTTTTCTTTTTTTTTATAGGTACAGATCAAAAAATCGTAAATTGAGTGTCAGAGCGAATTCAAATCAGACAGAATTGAAGGGTGAGAAGAATAATAAGATTTTCAATAAGCAAAACGGTGATTTAACGACTTACCATTCCGTAAAAACACACGACAGGGATAGTGAGTATAGTGGATATTTATATTTAATATGATGGATGTGTGATAGATCAAAATATTATACTGAGTACAAAGATATCTCTTTCAAAACAATTTTGATTTGATAATTGTTTTGTATTCTTAATAATAAAGAAAATTACTTAAATATCAAGTGAGAAGCACCCTTTGTACGATATGTTTAAATGAAACAATCATCTCTATTATTGTATCATTTTATCTTAATTATTAGCAGTGGTGCAACATTCAACGCCTGTCCCGACCAACTTGGAAAATAATTTGATTGACTCATTGACATCGACCTATGTTTTGCCGCTTACACCCCCACAAAACTTGCCGCATCTTAGTCTGTGCTCTGTAAAGGGAGGAACTATGTTGGATAGTGGAGGATCTCCTGGTGTCCATTGCTCTGGGCATTACATAATGCCACCAGGATCTGTTCCTACAGTCGATTATGGACCTTCCTTGACAACTACAACAAACCTCGGAGTGTGGGATGCCCCACAAATTGTACCAGCAAATCAAGTAACAAACGACAAAAAAGTTTAAGAGAAAATAGCTTGCTTTCTTATAATCAGTAATTTGCCGAAATTTCAAACGGATAAATTCGTTTAATAGCAACAAAAGCAGATTTATTAAAGTAATCCTTTTAGTGGATAATATTTATTATTAATGTGACTGACAATTGATTGTAATGATAGTTTAACATAATTTCAATAATGATAATAACAATGAAATTAACTTTGCAATAGCGAACGGCAGTGGGAAAAACTATGTTGGCGATGTTATTGCAACGCAAAATGGAGATCTTAAATCAGTTGGAAATAATCGTTGGCAAACAGCAACAACAACAACTAATATCACCGCAAATAAAAACGGTAAACATGTATTCTGATCATATTATGTTTCTTTATATTCGAATGAACTTTATCATATTTTATCATTGTTTTGTGCGCGCGTGCTTGTACGTAATTTATTTGATATATTTTATATTTTATATATTTTATACATGATTATATATTTTCTCTTAGAATTATGATCTTCAGCAAGAGAGTGATTTATTGTCTGCACCCAACAATTACTCAATATGGACCGCTGCGAATAATTTTCGCTGTTCATCCGGGACGGATCCATCGCCGCCACCACCTTCATCTGCTTCGCATCTACTCGACGATGACGGTCCCTTTATATCTCCATTAGATGTATCTCCCACAACCTCTTTGCCATCAGTTAGCAAACAGGCACCCATCTCAAGAATATCTAAAACTCTGATAAGGTGACATTAAATAATATATGTGTAGATATTATATCGATTTAATTGTAATATCTGTAATATCTTAAGAAATTATATGATCTATTATTTAATAGTAATAAAGTAATAATAATAATAATAATAGATCTCCCTACAACGGAACTCTGCAACATCTCTACAATGAGGAGGTCGACCCTACTATCCCCGCACTGTCTACTACATTCAGAACTCCAAACTCTGTAACCTCTTGGTATTATGGCAGTCAACGTGAGTACGAAATATTATTTCTATCGATCAGAGAGTATATATCGACAGAAATAATCATAACGTAAATCACTGCATTATATACTAGGAATTTTAGACAGAACTTATTTTATTCACGAATAACTTTTTCTACATTTATAATATACAGGGTGTAGAAAAAGTCCCGAACCCCTTAAATATCTTGAAAAGTAATCATTTTTGAGAAAAATGTTTTATACAAAAGTTGTAGGATAGAAAATGATCTGTTGATTGACCTTATCAATTTGACCTTGGATGGTGCCACCAAGGTCAAGTCAAGGTCAAATCGATTTTTTTAAACGAAACACCCTATTTTTTATTTTAGAATTTAATAGCTGAAGTCGGGAGCTTTCCAAAACACTATAAAGCCTCTTTTTAATCAGTACTTTTCAAGTTATGAGAGTTGAAAGTTACGGAACCGCCGGCATTAGCATTATCTAAGGTATTATGTAGAGATTGCCCGACTGGATCTATGAGTCATGTATGTGCCCGCGAATGTCTGTATCTCTATCTCCTCCCTCCTACCCTTTCCTTCTCCCTCCCTTCCCTTCTACTCGTTTCTATCCCCTCTCCCTCCTTCCCACTCTTTCAACAAAACTGGAGATTACATAAGCTAGAGATCTCTCCTGTCAAGTTCACTCTTTCTGTGACCTGCGATTGAAAAAGTATACTTTTTCGTGATACTCCGTTCTGAGATTGCTTATCGCCACATAGTTATCTTTGTTTATAAAGTATTTATTTAAAATATTTTATAATGCTTATTGAACAGAACCATATCCCTTTTAATGATGCAAGGATGGGATGGTTGTAGGAGGTCTTACGCAAGCGACAAGACTTTTCAATCAATCTTTTAGAAATAAAGACAATGATATATCTAAATCAACTGTCATTCGTTTGAGCATTTGTCATTCCTTTAACTCAGCTCGCCTTACCTATCAGTTTTTAGTTACTTTCTCGGCTAGACCCCACCGGGGTCTGGAACTTCGTCAAGTTATATCTCTGAATAGAAAACATATTTTTAATCTGATAATACTTATCACATGCAAAATTGATATCTCTAGAGTAAGACAAGAACAAATAAACAAAGATGAAACAAAAAATATTTTATTCTTAAATTACATCATAAAAAGTTTAAGTCTGAATTGCAATGTGAAAAATCGCATTAGATACGTCATATCCCAGTAAGGCGAGGGGTTAAAAGAATATTACATATTATAGCAAATATTCAAATTGGCGTCCCTCTGCAATCTGATAATGTGCTAGACGATTAAAAACTTAAGACTGCATTTCTACAGAATTCGCGAGGTGATTCTAAATGATCGCATGATTCTAAATTCATTTATTATTCGTTGACGTAAATCATAGATTTCGAGGTTTAGTATTATAAATTTTTCCCTTTAAATATCCCCATAAAAAATATTCGAGTAAAAATTTAGATCAGGCGATCGTGCTGGCCATTCAATGTAACTCCTTCTTCCTATCCACCTATTCAGAAAAACTTCATTCAGATATTAGCGTACTCGTAAACCGTAGTGAGGTGGCGCCTCATCGTGCTGAAACCAAATATCACTGAAGTTTTGACGAGCGATGTTTCAGATTGCCGGAACTATTTCATCTTGAAGCATGACTAAGTAATTATTAGCGTTTAAATTTCCTTCAATAAAGAAAGGCCCAATAATGGCTTCATTTAAAATTCCAGCCCATACGTTAACTTTTTGCTGATTCTGAGTATGTGCCTCGTACATCCAATGAGGATTTTCATGGCTCCAATATCTGCAATTATGTCGATTAACATTCCCGGTTAGCTCAAAAGTAGCTTCATCTCAAAAAAATAATGTTGACTACAAATAAAAGATTTCTATCGATATTTAACATCATACTTTCGCAAAATTCAATGCGATGATCAAAATCATCTTCACATATTCCTGCGCCAGGATCTTATATGGATGAAATTTCTCTTTTTTTAGAATTTTATGAACTGACATAGGATCGATGTCATGTTATTGTGCAACTTTGCGAATTGAATTATGCGGATCTTCGATAAAAGACTAGAACATTCAATCATTTAAAAGGATTTGTCACTATTGCTGGACTACCTTGTCTATTATGGTCTTTTACAAAACTCATTTCTTCAAAACGTTGTACAGTACGAGTAACAGTCGATTTAGATGTTACTCGAGGACCATTGTCCTCATTCCTAAAAGTTTGATTGAAAAGTTCTGTCACATGTGCGTAAGACCCCTACGATCACCCCATTCTCGCATCATTAAAAGGGATATACACTCCTGTTTATTAAGCATTATAAAATATTTTAAATAAATACTTTACAAAGATAACTATGTGGCGATAAGCAATCTCAGAACGGAGTATCACGAAAAAGTATACCTTCTCAATCGCAGGTCACAGAAGAGTGAACTTGACAAGAGAGATCTCTAGCTTATGTAGTCTCCAGCTTTGTTGAAAGGGTGGGAAGGAGGGAGAGGAGATGGAAACGAGTAGAAGGGAAGAGGAAGAAGAAGGAAAGGGTAGGAGGAAGGAGGAGATAGAGATACAAACATTCATGGGCATATACATGACTTATAAATCCAGTCGGACAATCACTACGTAATACCTTAAATAATGCTAATGCCGGCAGTTCCGTAACTTTCAACTCTCATAACTTGAAAAGTACTGATTAAAAAGAAGCTTTATTATAGTATTTTGGAAAGCTCCCAACCTCAGCTATTAGATTCTAAAAATAAAAAATAGGGTGTTTCGTTTTAAAAAATCGATTTGACCTTGACTTGACCTTGGTGGCGCCATTCAAGGTCAAATTGATGTGGTCAGTCAATAGATCATTTTTAACCCTACAACTTTTGTATAAAACATTTTTCTCAAAAATGATTACTTTTCAAGATATTTAAGAGGTCCGGGACTTTTTTTACACCCTCTCTTTCTGTATATAAATATATTTTTAATATATTTTTTTTCTTCAAATGTTTGTTTTTCAAAAATCTTTATAGATAAAATGTATGTGTATATGATAGTAGAATAGTTGTTAAATTGGTATTAATTGCAGCATGTGCAACAGTTAGCGTGAATGGAATACAGCCAATGATGTCAATTAGCCCTGGCAGTGGTGATGGTGACAGTGATTTCACCAGTGATAATTACGTCGCACTCGGCCGCAATATTATTGCACCAGAATCATTGTCACAATTCTCAAGATCGGAATGTATGTCAAAAGAGTGAGTTATATATGTATATAGTTGTATTTTTTATTTATAACTCTCTTATCTTTATTAGTGATGAAAAAGAAAACATATATGTTTATTATATTATATGTTATGTACGTATTGCAGTTTGATTTTGGAATCACAGAAAGTAAAGCAGCAACTCAGACATCTCGAAAAGAAAATCAATGACTTAAAGGTAACGTTTCACATTTCGAATTTTGAGAAATGCAACAAACATTGTTCAATTCATGTCCTGAATGTGCATGTTTAGTTGGCTACGCAAGGAGCTACCACTTTTGTGACAGCAGGCGAACGATTGACACAAGAATTGCGAATGATCGAAGCAGGTATCAGAGAAAGGGAGAGAGATGTTCGTAATTGGAGCAATCCATACAGTGGTAGTACTGGTACTACCACTATTCCTTGGATTCAGCAATCCAATGATTGGCTGTCGAATCAAGAATATAATACGAATTACAAAACTGAGGAGGTAGGCCGTACCATTTTATGCTATTTTATTTTGTAATTAATTTCAATAAATTTATAACTCATATTTTGGTGTAACGAACGCACAAGGAAATTATATTTTTATTCGGGATTTTAAGTACTATCAATTTCACTTCGTCTTTTTTAATTCATATGATAAATAAAATTAAATAAATATATTCCAAAATATAAAAATTCAAATTCATGATCATAAGCAAGAATTATCGATTTGTCAGTTAACTGATTAATCAATGTGTGCACAGGAAGATACATACGAGGCTGGGATAGCAAACGATATGCGCGAGCTAGAACTGCGATGGGAATTTGAGCTGCGCGAGCAGGAAAAACATTGGTCCAGTGGAGGTGAGAAGGATCCCATCACCACCACTACTTCCATGAACAAATAATAGGACATCTCTCTCTCCTTTTCCCATCTTTAGCTCTGTTTTCTTTTCTCGTCCATTTTTCGATGGGAAACATGTGTTTTTACATGTCAAAATCAATCTTCGATTTTATCTTTAATTAATATTGATCGAGGGTAAGTAAAATTCCTTTAATTCATGGAGGTCGGGAAATACATAGTAATCGCAGACCTAAATGCTTGTTTTGAGCATTTTTCATGTTGATAATTAAAATATCACGCGATGAAAAATTGTACGATTTTAATTCTGAATAATAATTTATCAACGGACAATTGAGTTGTCGACTGTTGAAATTAATTAAGCAACAATTGTACCACTTGTGATAGATGATTATTATGATTACGTAAACTTTGTGAAAAACATCAAACTTGAAATAATTCGTATCGTTTACGTAATTAATTTTCAAAAATTGACAATCTCGATTGATCTCTTGAACTGTCTTGTTGTCCCTTTTTAATTTAAGAAAGAGATAAATGATACTGTAAAATTTTTACGAAAGAGATATATTTATTTTTACGGGATTTGTTAAAATTTAGCTTAATACGCGGTCAGTGTTTTATAAACAATGACTTCGCGGAATATGTAGGTGCGAGGAATGTATTAATTAACATGTTTAATTATATGCAGATTTCGTATACTCTTTACTGATGATACGATATATATACATATAATGAATACACACATTCGAAAAGAATGCTGATCGCGCTTGACCTGATCGATAAGGTTAGACTCTGATGATAATAACAACACGTTATTACATTATATGCTTATACACATATTGTAGATACATGTGCTAAAGAAGAAATCGCGTTCCTTTTGAAGGACGCTATATTTATAGAATTTCTATATTCCGAAGACGGAAAGGAAAACGAAACTGCTACCTCGGCTTGATGATGGTATCCTTTATAGTATCTTGTTTCAAAACTTGTTTGTGAAAAATAATCAGAATCTTCTTTTCAAGAATTAATTCTGATCTTCCTTGTCCCGGAAGCGGGAAAAGAAACGTGCTTATGTTTAATTAATAAAATTTGATGTTTAATAAATTATTGTAATAAAATTAATCTATTAAATTTTCGTGTTGTGCATAAATGTTATTATGTTACCTGCAATAATACGTAACATAATAACTCTTATATTGATTATTAAGATTAACATCAATTTTATTAATTACATGAATTACCAAAATTCTATTAAGAATTTGTATTTCGAAAAAAGTGGAGATGCAACTTTTTGAGGACCGTCTCGAGAGAGGAGAGTCTAGTTATCCTTTTTAGAAAATCGTTGCAATAGCAATTTGAAATCGACTCTTTTTTTCTATTTTTACGGAATAACAAAGAGCGATGAAAACAATTCCAGTTTTAGTGGAAGCAAGATTTTTTTTATATAGACGGGGTCTCGTCGATTCCATTTTATAAATCCTCAGGACACACACACACGCACGCACGCACGCGATACACTTGAACGGAAATTGTCTTTTTTTTTTTCTATCAAAAAATATATAGTTTTAGTCCTTTTCTTTTTTTCAAAGTGACACACACCTACACAGAGATGTAATTATGTATGTGTGCGTGCGTGTGTGTGAATATACATATAATTACATCTGGCGTTAAATTGATGCGTTTCTTTTTTTAGTACTGTCTATAATCGAAGATAATTCGAAGAGCAATAGAGATGGATTAAGCTGTTTTTAATTTAATTGGTTTGTTATATATTTAAATTTCTATTGTTTTTTTTTTTAAAGAAGATATTACTAAATTATATCTACGAGTACATTAACTTTGTCTTAATTTTTGTGCAATCGAAATTTATTTTTTACGTGTTTTACATCCAAAAATTTTTGGAGATTGTTTAAAAAATTTTTTAGAGTAGTTAATAAAAATTAAAAACCTCTAACACATTGATTTCTTCACAATTTTATATAATTACCACTACATTGTTTTACATCATGATTTTTTATTTCTTATAAAAATGAAACTTGAAATGAATTATTAAACAAGATAAAAAATCAACGCATTAATTGTTTTTCAACTTTGTAAGTTATTTCAAGTTTTCTCAGAATTTTTCTTTGGAATACATACTTAATTATTTTATGTAATATATCTGTAGTAATTATTTTGGAAAAATCGTTTTGAAAGAAACGCTATGATAAAGAAAAAAATTATATTCGTAATTTAATCGATACTATTTTGTTATTCATTAAATTTTTATTATTTAACTTACGATTTATTAATGATATTGTTAATTTTTGTCGAGATTTAAATCATTAAGATTATGTATGACTACGATATAATATAATCATGCAAAATTAATGGGAAAGTATCAATCGGCGTAGATTCTCTGTAGCTAGCCTAGATACATATATTTAGTGCAATTTTATTCGTTCTTGTTCGTTATTATATGTAATAATGATAATAATAATTGCGATAAAATGTTTGTTATATGAGTTTGTAAATTTTGTATGTGCGCGTGTATAAATATGTATTTTTTTCACCGATTTTTGTGCGATATATGTATAATAATTACAATACATAACATTTAGCATTATTTTAAAAAGTACTCGAGATTTTTTCTTTAATAAGAAGTAAAACGTTATTCTCTTAAATATTTTTCCAATTATTTTTCTTAATAAAAAAATAAATGGACATATTTATGATGATATGTTAATGTATAAAAAATATTTTTATTTAAAACACACACACAATAGTGTTTTAGCAATTAATATTTTCATAGTTAAGAAAATTAATTCTGCATATCTCTTTAAAGGAATCTCTTTCAATCAAGGAAAAAATTTTACTTTTATTAGGAAAATTAATTCCCACATACATGCAAAATTATTTTTATATACATGCGCACACGTATGTATAATTATAAAATAGCGTGCGTGCGTGCGTGCGTGCGTGCGTGCGTATAAAAAACTTAGTTATATATATATATATATATAAATACAATTATACACACGCACGCGCGCGCGCATACATGGCGAGTTGCTTCAGCGAGGACCATCCGTTATATATAGCACTTAGCCACACGACCGATTTCTTTCTCTCTTTATTATTACTTTCGTTATACGCGAAATATTTTTAATATAAAAAAGAAAGTAAAAGAAAAGCAAAGATTAGACTATAAAAAATCGTATTCCTTATTAAATGAAAATTCACGATTCATAATTTCTTGATAAATATTCGTAATGATTGTTAATTTCGCCGAGACACAGATTCTCGTACTGTTGACGCATGAAAATGATTCTGATGCTAATTATTACATAACTATTTATGTTAATTCTTACGATGTAAAATATTTAATATTTTACATTTTGTAAAATCAAATCAGCTCATCGAGTTTCTTGAATGAATATTATAATAATATTTGAAGTTATAATTAATAAAATAGAAGGCAGAGAATAATTGTTTCACTTATTAATTATTATTATTATTCTTGACCAATAAACTGAAAATTTAATAAATTTTCTTGGTAATACTATATATAGTTTATCAGGTTTATTGAAAAATAAATTTTCTCGTTACAAAATACGATATTAATTATATATTATAATAATATACCATAATTTTTGCTGAAGATTAGATTTCAGCACGAAAATGACCCTTCGAGTAATAAATTTTTTAAGAGTCATTTTTGCGTGTCAAATACGCAAGAGATTGAATACTGAATATGTCAGAGATTCTCCCATATGAAAAAGAAAAGAAAAGAAAACAAAACCGGGAAGTAACGAGCGCAACGCGTGATGCTGTGTTTGTGCAAAATGTGCTTCTGATTTATTATATTGCATGTTAAACATGTTCGCTACTACTGTGTATGTACAGTTGAGATACATATGTGTCGATAATGATACGGCGATTCTATTTGATGTATTAACTTGTTCCTTGTTTGAACGTTATAATAATATGATAAAATGTGTAGTTATATCACATATCGGAGTATATGGTGATATATCATAGCCACTCAATGCACTTACCACTTATCAGTACACAACAGAGACACGATTATTTCAAATGGTGAATCCGTTGTTTTGTATTTACTTTCTACTAGTACTAATGGCTATATAATAATTTACGATATAATTATATGATAAATTGCATGATTATACGAAATATATTTTAATACCCCTACAGCACAAAGTTGTATAAAAGTTGCAGCAGCACTGCTGCGACATTGCACCAACATTGCAGAGATTTTGCAACGATATTGCTGCAAATTCTGTGCTGTATGGGTAATTACGACTACAATGATATATATGCGGTATATTATGAAAGAAGATTACCAAAAATTTATAAATATTATCTTTCAAGAGCGAAAGAGAAAATAATCTCGATTCATCGTCTAATTCTTCTTTGAAAGTGATATCAACATCCATGCCTATCCATGTCGAATTGTATTGATGACATTTAAAAATGTATCTATTATGAAGAAAAAGCCTAAGACTTTACTACCATATACATAAATCGAGATTATTTTCTCCAGACACGAATAAGTATATTCTTTTGTAAAATTTGTAGTTAACAACAATAAGTAAGATTAAAATAGTTTTGTTTTCACACTACAGAAAATTCCATTCTAATTTATTTTAATCATATATAAGTAAGTTATATATTGAGAAAGAGCACTTTTTTTGGTTTTATAATAACGATAGCGAAAATTAGTTATTATATTAATTGTGATGTAATAATGAAGAAAAAGAAAATTATTGTTTTCGTAATGAAAAATGTTATACTTACAAATGCAATGAAAATAATTTCTTTATGTGTATATACTTTACTATAAAATAACTTGCTATGGAAAAAAAAATTCATATATATACACTCGTGAATATACACATGTATGTACTCGTGCAATCGCATATATTTTTTAACAACTGTGTACTGTAAGTGTGAAAGTGTATAACAATAGATAAATATATATTTATTTACTCACAACGGCAAGATGTTTGTGTAATAGATTTTTTTATGTCGTTTCCCTCATTTGGAAATTCTAGCTATAGCAATAAGTAATAATACTTTTACCAGTTTTTATCTCTACACGTATTTTAATTTCTATATGCTCGACGTATCTGAGACATGTTTTTAAAAATATGAAACAGCAAATACACACATGTGCCATACATTTCGAGACTGTGTCTACATTATATCTTTACACATTGTAAAGGAAGAGTAATTAATTTAAATTATAAAACAGTCAAATGTATAATTATTTATAACTTGAGTATTAATTATATAAATATATTTGATGCTGAAAAGTTTTGCGATAGATGAGACTATGTTATAATATTAAACTTTTAATATCTTCATTATTTTCATAAATTATTGTCACAAATTATGTGTCGATCATATATATTTGTGAACTGGTTTAAAGAATAAATACAATATTATTATGTATCTCTGAGTATATTGAAAATTTGTTTGCATATTACATTTAAACGGTGAAATCAGAGTTCGCCCTACTCTGTACGTGCTAATCAATTGCATAATAAAATATGTATAAAATTGAAAGAAAATTAAAAGAAAATTATAGAAATTCGAATATGAATGATAAGAAAAATCAAATTTCTAAGCATAATCGAATCGAACATCGATTAATTGATGCTCGTTAATGTAAGCATGATGAAATACCCATATGAAGGGATAGTACCACTAACAAGCAGACAAATTGAATATTTCTGATTTATTTATGTCTATATAATTCGGGAATCGTTTGGAGAAATTTGGGAAAAGCATTTAAATATTTGGGAAATAGTATTTTTCTTGTAATTAACAAATTTTATCACGCGTCAAGTTAGCAGACAGCGATTTTATTTAATGTGTTTTATGAATGGAATCGATTAGAAATTATTTGGGGAAGATGTCTTCATTATTATTTTCATTTAGGAAAAGTCACTATTTGGTAATTCAATAGATTTATACATTACGAAAACCACGAAGTAAAAGTAAGGAGACCGAACTCGGCTAGGGAGGAAAAAATAGCCCTGAGTAATGTGCGCTAGGGGAGGGAATCCGCTGGAAGAAACTGATTTTCCAACTCGCGTCAATGTGTTATCGTTCATGATCATGTCGGTGTGAACATTTTATTTGTGGAAGTGTGTTGTTGTTTACTATAGTATACGGAAGGTAACCTCACGGGTCTCAGATCTGTATACAGTACGGACACGAATGGACACGAATGTAAATCTGTGCAATTCCTGCTGTTGTCGTCAAGATGTCTTGCTGGATTCGAGATTGCACGACTCGGAAAGGGAAAAATGCAGCAGGAGAAAAAATAAGCCGGTTCCGACCATTTACGGTAAGAATAAAAATAATTAAAGTAAATATATTTCACTCTAACATCGTAATTACAAAGTGTTAGATGTTGCAAATATGTACAGACAAAACGAACGTCTTATATTTTTCTCCTCTACAGAAATTACGGAGATCATATACTTCGTATACTGATCATTTATTACTTATTTCATTGTTATTGCTATGACAGCTACTCCAGCTGCTTTACACGCACACCACTCAATAGACTCACGGACACAACACAGATAGAAAACTACACTATTACGCGACTTGAAAATAGCTGTTCCTTCTAGCGGATTCCCTCCCTTTAACGCACATCGAATGGGGCTATATCGGCCAGCTGGAGTTCGGTCTCCTTACTTTTACTTCGTGCTGAAAACGAACAAAGCCAGGGTGTAGTATGGGTGTGGTAAGTGTAGTACAATGAACATAGTAAACCTAACCTAACCTAACATTGTCAAAAATTAATCGATTAAGCCCGGATCTAATTATGCGTAGTAAGAAATTATGTGCAGTAAGAAATCAACTTAATCATAAACTTAATTATATTCGACTAATTTTCTTCACTTTCAACTGTGATTGGTCAATTCCTTATGGCTTAAAGCAGTGCTTGCAAGAATCTGCACATTTCGAGCCGATTCCTGCAGGCACCGCCTCCTATTCCCCCACTACCGCTCGATGCTCGGTTGCCTTGGCGGCCCAGCCGCGGATCGCACGCGCGGCGCTATGATTCAGGAGTGTCTCTATATCGTGAAACTACTGAGAGCGTACTTTCCGCCAAATCATTATTGAACACTAACAAATTTTCTCCTTCATTGTATATTTTTATGTTCAAAGTTTATTACTCTCCGAAATCCGAATACTCCAATGTTAGACTGCGTTCTCAAACTTCATTCGGGAGGTACAATAAATATAGAAAGCCTTAAGCCATAAGGAATTGACCAATCACAGTTGAAAGTGAAGAAAATTAGTCGAATATTGTTACGTCCCGAGGAGTTCAGTGTTTAGCGTCACGTATACCGCGAACAATGGATTAAATTTTCCCTATAAAATTGGCTGCGTTGACCGG
>NW_017257773.1:88739-88946 GCF_001594055.1 Mycetomoellerius zeteki
GCGGAGTCCAGATGCGTCACGCGGTGGCACGATGACCCACTCACTTGCCTAGATATGGCGGCACTCGTTGGCGCGAACACGTGGAATAAGGTTATACTTCACCTTAAGTTGAGTCGACCCGCTCCCAAGGGGGGGAAAAGAGGGGCGATCTGACGGGTGGCACAGCTTGATGTCCCAGGTGGCGTGCCTCGGCGTTCTAGTTGGCCA
>NW_017257774.1:0-18709 GCF_001594055.1 Mycetomoellerius zeteki
TAAAATTATTTACCGAACACTAAACATACCGACTACTAACGATATCAATCAGAACAGAGGGACGGCTTTTTATCAACTTTTTAAACGATTTTTTAACTTCGCGGACGGTCGAGGCGGGCGTCGCTTCTCGACAAAATTGCTAACAGCAGTTCCTTTGCACTTCGTAAGGAGGCTCAAATAAATTTTTTCCGATAGAGGAGATCATAACCAATCGATCGTTATCAATCAGAACAGAGGGACGAACCTTTATCAATTTTTTTACGATTTTGAAACCTCAGAAGGAAGCGTTTATACTCTTTCGATGTTTCGGTTCAGTCATTGTATATTGGTGCTCGTTCTTAGCGTTACCCAGGACCAACCGCGTGGAGGTTACGAGCATATGATCCCTTTTTTGGTCGTTTTTGTTTTTTTTATTTTTTTTGTTATTTTTATGTTTTTAGTTTATTATGTTTTGATTATGTTTTTTAAAATTACGTTTGAAAATCCTTTTGAAGTTATTGATTTATGTACATATGATTAAAAGTTTTATGCCTTACCGCTTGTTTTACATGCACGTGTCGGTTGTAAATTTACGGCAAGTATTTGGGCCAATGACGCACAGTATTCTAGTACTATCCGATCCTGCAGGTGGTGTCCGTATAATCCTTGGAATCTGTATTGTGATGCTGATTTTTTTGTAATTTTTTCGTTACTTGAGATGAGCAAGTGTCGAGATTTGCACACATCGTCACTTTTTGGTACTTTGGAATTTAATAAAAATTTCGCGATTCCTTTTCGTGCTTCCGTCATATCATTATCGTCAAACACAGTATAGGAACTAGTGCATACAATATACGCCCAGATGCATACGTGGACTCCACAGTTACCGTCACTTGGTTCTTGAAGCGGCACATCTTTTGGGGCATGTATTTTCCACTCTTGCCATTTTAATTTATTTGTTGATATGATGTGATGATCGATAAAATCGCGTAATTGATTTAGGAATCGTGGTGGTGGTTTCCCATTCATCGAATCTAAATACAGAAAAAGTTTGTGATTAAAAATTACCACGAGTAACGTCCAATGATTTTGAAAGTTAATAGGTATAAGCCATACGTCATACGTCCATATCTTCACAAAATCAGCCCAACTATTATAGCCCATAAGGTTTCCTGTTAACAGTCTTTGGGCAAAGAATGTATCAAATGTTAGAAGTCGCATGCTCATAAAGTGCTTTTTGTGGTAATAACGTGAAAAACCCATTTATTATCTGGTCATCTAACCATTGACCTGGAAGTAAAGTTTCGAGACAGGTTTTGTTGATGGTAATACCGGCTATTGTGTTTGTTTTATTTAAGAAGTCCTGTGGATACTTCGCATTATTCGGAAAAAACCTGTCTCGAATCGAAAACTTGTCTGGATCACTGCACTCATAATCTGATGTCGATTTTTCCACCGAAAAAACATTGCCTGTGATATTCATTTCCAATTTCTCATTGGAATTGGGGACCGAGTTCCGGATTATTGGAGACCGGATTATTTGTTGGAACAGAAATATCTTGGCCACTCTTAGTCTCCGATTTGTCAACAAATTTGGACAACTTAAAAAAAGAATTACTTTCGCGATTCTTTTTTCGCTGCCAAAATTCTTCTGCGAATTCATCACGCTTTTCACATTTCAATTTTCTTTTATCTTTTTGTCGAGTGGTTGTGAAGCTGTACTTTTGGTCTAACAAGCGAGTCTCGAGATAATCGGCCTGTTTTTTAATAAATTGTGGTGCTGGCATATTCGATTTGTCTTCGTATATATAATATTTTATTATTTTCTGGTAATTTTCAACAGCAGAATTACTATGTCTCTCAAAATCCCAAACTTACATATCTCCAGAGCTGACCACAGACCGTAATAAGGCATGAAATGATTAATCAGATATCGTATGAATGCAGGACAATAGTTTTCATTGGGTTTTCCTCCAGATTCATTTTTCTCCGCTAATACAGTTGTAAAGACGTTGTTAAACATTTTATAAAAGGGAGATTCTTTACGCGTTCTATCCACGCTTTCATCTATATCCATATCTGCGATAGTTTCTTCCCCTTTACCGGAATTAACATCTCCGTCGATAGCATTATTAGCAACATCAGATGTAACGTTACTTATCACGTCTAAACATTCATCGTAATCGGGATCTTCAATATTTAGACCAAAGATTTTTACCACAGCACGAAAAACATTGCGTGCTTCAGGCAGTTTATCGCAATGAATCAATTTTGTGATTGTCATTCCTGCCAAACGTATTTGCTGTGATTTATTTTTCATCAATGTCTTTGATTTTCTTAATACAGTTTTCACTAAATGAGACGAACATATGTGGATTACTGTAAATGCACTTTCGAGTCGTTCATTTTTATCGTGTTTATTGAATATAACTGTCAAGTAGTCCATCAAAGACATTTTGTTGAATGATATGCCGACTGCAAAAGTGCCAAGCTGAAATCTGTCTATCTTGTCTATTATCACAGAACGCATAGACAACTTTTTTAGCGCATGATCTACAAAAGATAGGAATAATGAAATATATGGAACACTGTGCATCGATGAGAAGAATTCGACCACTGGAAAGGGACCTTTTTCATCATTATCCGGTAAAATCAGCGAGTACAGATAGACTCTTTTATCAGTACCTATCGGTCGACCAATTAATGTTCCTGTCGCATCTAAATATGTAAATACGTGTCCATATTCGGCAGCTTTTATAATTTGAAGTAGAGATTTTTCTGAAAATATTACTAAAAGAAACGGCTTTTTACAATTCAGTTGAATAAACCCATTGATATGTTCTCCGATCCATTTTTCATCCAACTGCTCGGTAAGCATATCCAAAAATGTGTCGAAGTTTTGATGCAGATCATCTTTTTTTGTAATTTGTGATTTAATTTGCTGCAAAACCTGCAAATCTGGTACACTATTTAAATTACCGACGTTTAGTTCGTTTTCATCTGCTTGTTGCATCATTTCCAATCTTAATTTGCTCGGAAAAATGTGTTCTATTTTTTTTCCTACTTCTTTGCGCTTGTCTCCTTTAAGAGGTCTTCGGTAATTTTCACCGACAACATGCCGTATCTTTCTACATCGAAAAACGCTTGCAAAGGTTGATACATAAGGTGCACTTATAGGTGCTTTTACAATAAATTTAAACGCTGTGCATAATGAATTTTTGCAATGCACTTTTGCTGCAAAATAATTGCAATTTTTTCCACCGTCTGCGTAGCATCTTACGTCATCAACGACCATGCAACAAGTATATTTTGTTTTAAAAATGTCATTGAACGCATCACACCATCCTCGTCGTAATCCTCTTTTACCTGTCCAATATTGCTCCCAAAATGATACCGGTATCAATATAGGTTCGTCCTCGAATAAAAATTCGGTTTGCATTTTCTTATGTGACGATGACCTTGGATTATCTCGGATTTTGTCACGCGAAGTACGAGAGCCCGAAGAACTACTCGTGACGCTAGATAGACAGTTTGCTGCAGTAAACGCAGCATCATTTTCGACATGGGATACGTCAGAAATTTCGGAACTCAAAAACGCAATCGAATGATCAGACGGGCTGTGTACTTCAGGAATAGCAGCATCGTTTTCATCGATGTAATTAGGCTCAACAGTCATTTCGGCACTAACGATATTTAGGAACGTGTCTTTTTGTACGATTTTTTGACCTTTACATTCAGAACGAAGAGTGAAATACCGTTTCTCTACTTCATTACAATGCTTGCGAAATACATCGTAACATTTCCTCACATTTTGCTTTATGGTTTGGTGATGTAAACAAGTCGGCATTATATATTTGCATACTGTTTCCCATATGCAACCACTAGTTGTAAAGGTACGAATATCTTTTGAAATGCGAAATGAATCGAAATCGAGATCAGGATACAAATGATAAAGGGCTTCAGCCACTAATTTAGGAGATATGGACATCTTAGGAAAATCGTCTTTCAGTATATAAATAATATATAATGCACCGCAATATCAAGGAGTCAAAAAGAGAAAAAGAAATTACAAACAAAAATGTGAATGAATAAGAAATGTGAGAATAATGATAATTAGAGTCTTGAGTTTTCTTTCTCTAAAGTTCTGAAATTGCGCATCATCGATCGTAGATCGTAGCTAGCTCTTTCTACTGCAACTCGTCCGAGGTTCTGGCGCGCGGCATCCCCACCGGCGTAGCATCGATGGTGGGGATGTCGGCAAACTCCGTGATTCATCGCGACTGTCTGCGCAGTCATCAATACTGTCACAATACAGATTCCAAGTTATACGGACACCACCTGCAGGATCGGATAGTACGCTAGAATAATGTGCGTTATTGGCCCAAATACTTGCCGTAAATTTACAACCGACACGTGCATGTAAAACAAGCGGTAAGGCATAAAACTTTTAATCATATGTACATAAATCAATAACTTCAAAAGGATTTTCAAACGTAATTTTAAAAAACATAATCAAAACATAATAAACTAAAAACATAAAAATAACAAAAAAAATAAAAAAAACAAAAACGACCAAAAAAGGGATCATATGCTCGTAACCTCCACGCGGTTGGTCCTGGGTAACGCTAAGAACGAGCACCAATATACAATGACTGAACCGAAACATCGAAAGAGTATAAATGCTTCCTTCCGAGGTTTCAAAATCGTAAAAAAATTGAAAAAGGTCCGTCCCTCTGTTCTGATCGATATCGATCGATTGGTTATGATTTCCTCTGTCGGAAAAAATTTATTTGAGCCTTCTTACGAAGTGCAAAGGAACTGCTGTTAACAATTTTGTCGAGAAACGACGCCCGCCTCGACAGTCCGCGAAGTTAAAAAATCGTTAAAAAATTGATAAAAGGCCGTCCCTCTGTTCTGATCGATATCGATCGATTGGTTATGATCTCCTCTATCGGAAAATATTTATTTGAACCTTCTTACGAAGTGCAAATGAACTGCTGTTAGTAGTTTTGTCAAAAAACCACCCCATTCGAATTATTAAATAATTATTTAAAATATTGTAATAATGCAATCTGCTTTATCCAACCCATACTGTATGTTTAGTGTTCGGTAAATAATTTTATTAACGTTTTAAACGGTTCACGAGCAGGGGAATAAAAATTTCCGTCAGGGGAACGCGCGCGCCGCCTATTCGGCCCTGATCGGCGGCTGGCTGCGGCGGCCAATTTCAGCGTTATAGGAAACGGGTGTCTAGATATTCGCTATTGAGGAAATGAGTGTCTAGGTGTTCGTTCGCTGTCGAGGAAGTGGGTATCTAGGTGTTCTAGACACCCAATTCCTCGACGGCGAATACCTAGACACTCAATTTCCCGACGTCGAACACCTAAATACCCACTTCCTCGACAGCGAACATGTAGACAACACCTAGACATAAATGCTTTTATTTTTTTGTCTCTACGTGTCCTACAAGCGGAGATATTGCGACGCAAAGTCCGGATCTGTCACTTTTCACATCCAGATTCAGATACGTCGTTATTATTATTGGTGAAACCTGTCCTTTGTATATAATATCTATCAAAAATTATTACTTTTCGAAAAAAATTAATATCAAATGAAAAATTAAAATTCAGATTGTGCGTAAACTACAAAGGTGGTGCACCACACGTGCGAAAAAAGAGACGTTTCTTACATAGACACACACGCTCACACACACATCATCACTGCGAGCGAGTTAGCGGCGGGAAGAAAGAAGGACGCGGCACTTATGATCGTAACTTCGCCGTGTCATCAAAGATTCCGCTCTTGTCTCACATCCGCGCCGAAAAGCGAGACCGCGATCCTTTAGATCGCCGATCCATTTGGATTCGGCGGGGATCAGGGGAGGATCGGGCGTCGTGGAATATCCACGCGGAGTTTTCCGGATAGTCAGTCCTTCGAAGTAACTGATCCTGTTCACATCGAATCGACGCGAATAAAGTGTGTCTACGAAAGTAAACGTAATTCAAGGCGACGACGTAGTTGTGCTAGTCCTCCGTGGTTCAAGGCGACATTCTCTAGGCGCTGCTCTGGGAGAGCTCAAGGTGTCTGCAAGCGTTACCACGACACGGCTCAGGACTACAGCCTCAAGGCGTTGCCAAGCGAGTAAAGTGCGATCCATGCTTTAATTGCATTGGTACATTAAATTGGAACATTTTATAAGTGACTCTGTGACGCAAACTTGTAATAAATGCTCCATAAACAATTTGTCTTTCTTGTGATTCTGTGTGGTAAGAAAAATTGAAACACTTAACGCGAAACTACGGTGCAGGCACGAAAATTGGCTGTACCGAACTACAAAACATTTGGTGCCTCCTGTGAGGTTCGTGCACGCGGCCTCTGGACAATTTACGCTGCCTCTTGACAGAATCGTTCTATTTAAGCAAGGGTCAGAGATACATATAGAAACGGACGGATACTAGCAGTGCAATCAGTCGAGTGTAAGTCAGTTGTTTTTATTCGCTACCAATCGCAATTATGGCCGAAAGACTCAAATTTCTCGTGCAAAAACGCACGTCTTTAAAGGTACAAATTACAGGCCTAACGAATATCCTCTACAAAGGTAAAACTGATAATGTCACTTTAAAGTTGCGTATCGCTCGCTTAACTGACTTGTATCACGCATTTGAGGAGTTTCATGACGAACTCATAATATTAGATTCAAACGGCGACCACCTAACAAAATTTACGAATATTCAAGAGCGATACTATGTTTTCGCGAGTAGAATTGAGAATGTAGCCAAGGCGTCGGGCAGTAATTGCGATGAGGCAAGCGTAGAAAATTACAACGACAACGTGTCTAGTGGATCAGTAGCAAAAAAACGGCGTATAAAACTACCAGAAGCACCGCTGCCCACATTCGACGGAAAATTTGAGGAATGGCTCTCGTTCAAAAGCGCGTTTACCAACATGATAGGCTCTCAATCGGACTTGTCGGACGGGGATAAGCTTCATTATCTAAAGTCGGTATTAAAAGGCGAGGCCGCGAATAAGATAAAGATCTTTTCGGTAGACGGAATAAATTATTCTAGCGCTTGGGAATTACTAGTACGTTCTTATGAGGTAAAACGGATTTTGATCTCGCGACATCTCTCGATGATCGACGAGCAAATTTACTCGCACTAGAGAAGGAGAATACGAGCGCTTTGATAAAAATGGCCGATGACGTTCAACAACACGTCGCGTCGCTAACCACCTTGAGTGTTACGGTCGGGCTCGAAATGATCGTGTATCTAATGGAAAGTAAGTTACCGAGATCCGCGTTAGACAAGTGGCAAGTGACACTGCAAAGAGACGAATTTCCTAAACCCGGGCAGCTATACGAGTTTTTTTATAAAATTGCTGATTGTGCGTCGCGACGTGAAAAGGCGAAGACGTCTAACGCGGAGAGAACTAAGGGCGAACCACCGGTTAAAAGAATGCGAAGCGGTCCGACAAATAAGGCTTTCGTGGCGAGAGTATCGCGAAACTGCATAGCTTGTAAGATTAAATAGCATCCACTCTATCTTTGCGAAAAATTCAAGCAGCTGCCTGTTTCCGAACGTATCGAGAAAATTAAGAACACGAGACTTTGTTATAATTGCTTGCGATCCCATCGCGGGGTGCCTTGCAGATTTTCCAGCTGCACGATATGCCAGAAATGGCACAACACACTCCTGCATCTGAAAAAGCACGTAGCAAAATCCGATCCATCGAGTACTGAGGTTTCCGTTGCTAAATGACAATATACACCGTCCGACGGGAGAACAATGAATCTCGCGTCTATATCGTGCTTCGCGCCGCAATTAATGACGAGTGCATTGGTTTATATACGCAATAGTAAAAATAATGTTATTAAATGTTGAGCGCTCTTGGATACGTGCGCCACTGCGAATTTTATCACAGAATCCATTGTGAAACAATTGGATATATGCGTACTCAAGCAATCAATGACAATAAGCGCGATTAAGTCTCGAGCACACAATCAAGAGGTGTAGTACAAATTACTGTTCAATCAGTGCACAATGATTTCTCTAAAACATTAACGTGTTTGACAGTACCAGCTATAACAGATCTGGTTTCTGCCGAAGTTTTTCCGCGAGACTCAATCCAAATACCGTCGAACGTTCGGCTTGCAGATCCGGAATTTCATATACCGCGGCCGATTGACTTGCTGATCGGATCGGGTGCAACGTTGTCGTTGTTCTGCGTCGGCCAACTTAACTTGTCGCGTGAGAGTCACGACTTGCATTTGCAAAAAACTAGATTAGGATGGATAATCGCCGGAAGCGCACCGTCATAAACATCTCCAATTCCCGCGACCTGCTACTTAACAAATTTGGAGAAACAAATAGCTAAATTCTGGGAAATCAAGGAAATCGTCGGAAAACCGTCGTCAGAAGAAGAAAGAAAGTGCGAGGCGCATTTTCTGAAAAATGTATCTCGCGCCGGTGACGGACGCTATATTGTCCGCTTGCCCTTTCGCACAACAGACGAATGTTTAGGAGAATCGTGTACGACCGCACTCAAGCGTTTATCCTCCTTAGAGTGCAAACTTAACGCGAACGAAACATTAAGAATGGAATATACGCGGGTAATCGAAGAATACATACGGTTGGAATACATGTCATTGCTAGATGACTCCGGAAGTGACGGCTATTACATCCCACCACACGGTAATCAAGGAGTCGAGTAACACCACTAAACTCAGAATAGTTTTTGACGTGTCCGCGAAAACGAGTAACAGCGTATCGTTAAATGATGTGTTAATGGTAGGACCCACAATCCAGGCAAAATTGTTCGCGCATTTAGTACGATTTCGAACATACAATTATGTTTTGACGACAAACATTCAAAAAATGTATTGTCAGGTGCTGGTACACGAAAAGGATAGGCAATTTCAAAAGATACTCTGGCGTATAAACGGGAAAATAGAGACATTTCAACTCAACACGCTTACTTTCGGTGTCTCTTCATCATCTTTCCTTGCAATTCGCACTATACAAAAACTCGCGGATGATGAACGTCACAATCACCCTATAGCAGCGAAAATTTTAAAGGCGCACCTTTATGTAGATGACCTGTTGACCAGCGCAGAAACAATCGGCGGGGCTCGGGCTATTAGAGGCGAAATTACCGCGCTATTAGCTAAAGGCGGATTTACCATTAGGCAATGGACGAACGAGTCGTAGACGGCATAACGACTGATGCGTTGCACATGAATTTCGTCATAGATATGGATCGTTCGCTAAAAACATTAGGAATAACGTGGAATGCACGCGAAGATAAAATATACTACGTAGCCCATCCTATTAACATAACGGATCGAGTAACGAAACGGAACATTTTATCAGAAATCGCAAAAATATTTAACCCGCTTGGTTTGATGGGGCCAGTCATTTTTTACGCTAAAAGATTGATGCAAGACATATGGCGATGCAACTTGCAATGGGATGAGTCAGTCCCACAAGGTATATACACCGAGTGGATGCAATTCGTGCGACGGTTGGAGTTGATGGGTCGGGTTTTTTTCGATCGTAGATTATACGCTGCGGAATGCCGGGACGTTCAACTACACGGGTTCTGTGACGCCAGTGAGACGGGTTACGGGGCATGCTTATACGTGCGGTCGAGAGATGAAGGCGGAAACATGATTATTAGATTAATATGCGCTAAGTCGCGAGTTGCGCCGCTGAAGACCACCACGATACCGCGGTTAGAGTTGTGCGGTGCGTTGTTGCTAGCGCGACTATTTCGTGAAACGTACAATTCATTGACTATCGAGATCAATAAGGTGGTTTTCTGGTGCGATTCGACTATTGTTTTGCATTGGATAAAGACGTCACCGCATTTACTCAAGACATATGTATCGAACCGGGTCGCGGAAATTCAAGAATTCACTAAACCACATCATGGCGACACGTGGGTTCACGAGATAATCCAGCTGACGCGATATCAAGGGGGCAATTACCTCATGTCTTTCTGCAGAATCAAATTTGGTCCGTGGGACCCTCCTGGTTAAACCGGGATGAAGACGAATGACCTAGCCAGATTACACAGTCGATAGTAATACCTGAACTAAGAAAAAACACCTGTTTATTCACGACTTTAAATGATCTCGAAATTTTTAAAAAATGTTCGTCATATTCGAAGCTACTCCGAATCATCGCTTATTGCCTTCGCTGGCGAATTAATAGTAAAGACACCGGAGCGTTAAGCGCGACAGAAATTAACGAGGCCGAAATACGAATACTTAAGATCCTTCAGGCTACGTCATTCGGTGACGAAATTAAAAAACTTAAAGAAAATAAAGATTCACTAAATAAAGATAGGCTCGTTAATTTAAGCCCTTTCGTCGACGATTGATTCGCGTGGGAGGATGTCTCCGCAAGTCGCAACTCGCGTTTTCACAAAAACACCCGGTCTTGCTCCCGAGTCGACAGCATTTAACGGACTGTATCATTCATAGAGAGATACATGAAACGCATCATCACGCAGGCATTCAAACTACGCTATACACTCTCCGGCAAAGATTCTGGCTGGTAGATGGGCGAAATCAGGTACGAAAAATAGTGCGTGGGTGTTCGTTGCTTTCGTCACAACGCCGATACGGTAGAGTACAAAATGGGTGATCTTCCTCCGGCTCGCGTACGCGAAGCGATACCATTCGCCAATACAGGCATTGACTTTTGCGGTTCATTTTACATAAAGGAGAAAAAATATCGTAATCGAACAAAAATTAAGACGTACGTATGCGTATTTGTATGCATGGTAATTAAAGCGATCCATCTCGAGCTCGTGAGTGATTTATCATCCGACGGATTTATTGCAGCATTACGAAGGTTCGTGTCAAGACGAGGCTTGCCAAAACACGTATATTCCGATAACGGGACTAATTTTGTAGGAGCAAACAATCAGTTAAAGGAAATGTACGCGCTTTTTAATTCAGAACAGCATAGAGAAGCTGTAGATAGATTTTCGAGCGAACATCGCATTTCGTGGCATTTTATTCCCCCCGTGGTCCCCCACTTCGGTGGATTGTGGGAATCATCAGTGAAGCTCTTTAAACATCACTTCAAGCGTGTTATAGGAGAAGCTCTATATACCTTCGAAGAGCTCAATACGTTTATTGTCGAGGTCGAGGATATTCTTAATTCTAGACCAATTATGGCTCTTTCATCAGACCCGAACGATGCATTAGCCCTGACACCCGCGCACTATCTTATTGGCAAACCACTAACGGCCTTTCCCGAGGGCGATTTGAGCTCTGTCCCAGCTAATCGTCTGTCGACATGGCAGCACATCGCAAAGATTCGACAAGACTTTTGGTCACGCTGGAACTTGGAATACTTAAACGAGCTCCAGAAACGTAGCAAATGGACTGACAGTGGACCAAAGATTCAAGTCGGGGCAGTCGTCCTTATAAAAAACAAGGGCCTGCCAAGCATCCAATGGCTCCTGGGCAGAATTACGGCGTTGCATCAGGGCGAAGACGAAGTCGCTCGAGTAGCCACCATTCGGACAGCGACTGGTGAAGTGAAAAGGGCAACAAGGCTCCTTTGTCCATTACCAATGGAGTCACAGCTAGTCGCACAACCACGATAGCGACGGCCTATGCGAAAATATGAACAATAATGTAACACACACGTAACATGCATAACGGCCGAATACATGCGTAATATATGTAACAATTTATATGCGTAATTTATAACAAGGTATATACATAATTTAACGTGAGATTGATCGCTACTCTCTCAATGGGGGGAGTATGTTATGCGTAAACTAGAAAGGTGGTGCACCACACATGCGAAAAAAGAGATGATTCTTACATAGCCACACACACACACACACACACACACACGCGCGCGCAATCACACGCATATCATCACTGCGAGCGAGTTAGCGGCGGGAAGAAAGAGGGACGCGGCACTTATGATCGTAACTTCGCCGTGTCATCAAAGATTCCGCTTTTGTCTCACATCCGCGTCGAAAACCGAGACCGCGATCCTTTAGATTGCTGATCCAATCGGATTCGGATACGTTCGGCGGGGATCAGGGGGGATTGGGCCTCGTGGAATATTCACGCGGAGTTTTCCGGATAGTCAGTCCTTCGAAGTAACTGATCCTATTCACATCGAATCGACGCGAATAAAGTGTGTCTACGAAAGTAAACGTAGTTCAAGGCGACGACGTAGTTGTGCTAGTTCTCCGTGGCTCAAGGCGACATTCTCTAGGCGCTGCTCTGGGAGAGCTCAAGGTGTCTGCCCAAGCGTTACCACGACGCGGCTCAGGGCTACAGCCCCAAGGCGTTGCCAAGCGAGTAAAGTGCAATCCATGCTTTAATTGCATTGGTACATTATATTGGAACATTTTATAAATGACTCTGTGACGCAAACCTGTAATAAATACTCCATAAACAATTTATCTTCCTTGTGATTCTGCGTAGTGAGAAAAATTGAAACACTTAAAGCGAAACTACGGTGCAGGCACGAAAATTGGCTGTACCGAACTACAAAACACAGATGCTACAATCTTAACTTTTTAAATTCTATCTATCAAATTAAAAAATAAAACACAAATGGTACTGTTATTCTTGTTATTTACTTAACTCTAATGATATGTATCATTCGTATAAAAGATTTGATATCAAGAACTGGCGCCAAGTTAAATCCCATTTCTTTATACCATGCTAAATTAAATAAATAATGAATATTAATCTAATAATATGTTTAATATAACGAAAGGAGATCGAATAGAAATTCTATTTGTTTATATAATAACTTAATATTTAACAAAAGGAGATGGGATGGAAACGAAATTATATGATGGTATTTGTTATGTTAATGTTATTAACTAAGCTTGCAAATAATGATGAAAAAGCGAATTATTCGTCTCTATTTATTTATTGGTGCAAGGAGCAAATGTGGTGCTAACGATACACGGTTAGCGAGCGTTGCGAATTGCGATCATTACAGACCAACGGCTGCTTTCAGCAGATTCAACAGTTTTGCAACCGTTTTATGATTGACTATTGAGATAGCACCATTCTTCTAGATCTAAAAGTATGATCCAATCAGCGCTAAGGAAACTTCCAACAGTTGCAAAACAAACGTTTCTGCTAAACGCAGCCAATATTTGTTGTTGCACGTGACATCGCGTGAGCCCGCGCGTACGCGCTCTAATGCTGGATTCACACTGCATCCGATTTTCGTCGTAAGACGCTCTGCAACCAATCAGAAAACAGGATTCCGATGAATTTTGCTTCGTAATATCGGAATCCTGTTTTCTGATTGGATGCAGAGCAGCGTCGTACAACAAAAATCGGATGCAGTGTGAATCCAGCATAAGTGTCCAGGTATGACGTTCTGCTGAATGAACGCAGCCAATGGTTGTTGTTGCACGTGATCACACGTGACGTCGCGCGCGCCCGCGCCGCACAAAATCATCGTCGAGTAATTAATAAGTGTCTAGGTGTTGTCTGCGTAATCGTCGTCGAAGAAGTGGGTAAGTAGGTCATGGAATTATGTTTCTAGGTTATATTATGGTTTATTTATTTAACGGTCCCTTTTGGATCTTAATAAAAAAAATGTATTTATTCGACGCGTTTTCCTCAAAAAACGAAAGAATCTGGCAGAAAAACGCGGCGGTCGGCAGTAAACTTGTGTTTGTAAAACAGAGAGTTTGTGTATTAATTTATAAAGTTTGTGTAATTAATAATTGATTCACGAGGCCAATCGCCGCGTTTTACTGCCGGATTCTTTCGTTTTGAGTGAAAATGCGTCGAATGGGTACATTTTTATTAAGATTCTAGGGGGAACCCGTATTCTAAATATTTGAAGAGGAGTTAAATTTTGAATGAAAATACGGATATGTACATTTAGATCTGATTACTGACAGTAAAAATCTTTCAGGTAATGATCGATCGAGGAACTAAGTGGCTAGGTCTTCACCGTCAAGGAATAAGTATCTAGGTGTTGTCTGCGTGTTCGCCATCGAGGAAGTGGGTAAGATCATGGTTTATTTAATTAACAGGTCCCTCTTGGATCTTAATAAAATGTATTCATTCGACGCGTTTTCCTCAAAAAACGAAAGAATCTGACAGAAAAACGCGACGGTCGGCCTCGTTTTGTTTAATTAAATTTGTAAAGTAGTTTGTGTAATTATTAATCGATTCACGAGGCCAATCGTCGCGTTTTACTGCCAGATTCTTTCGTTTTGAATGAAAATGCGTTGAATGAGTACATTTTTATTAATAGCGAATTCGATTGGATGCACTCAATGCGCACTGGTGCACATTAAAGCCGTCGTACACAAAATAACATAAAGATATATTTATAAATAAATATAGAAATTGATTAAATCTTGAAATACCCAATACATTTTATTGTACTATTAGGTAAAATATGTATTTCATAATTCGAAGTATCTGCATTTCATTTTTATACTCAAATTAAATCAGTGTACAATGGCTTTAATATGCACCAGTGCGCACTAGTGCTTCCAATCGAATTCGCCATAAGATTTTAAGGGGAACCCGTATTCTAAATATTTGAAGAGGAATTAATTTAGATTTGATTACTGATTTACTGACAATAAAAATCTTTCAGGTAATGATCGATACAGTCGCAGAACATAGATAATTAATGTGATTATTAAATTGTACCACAATTAATTAATAAAATTGTGTAATAAATATACAAATTACATTATAATTTATTTGTAATAAATAAACAGGTTTTGTAATAAACCAACAGGTAGAAATAATTAATATTCAAACTCTTTATTTTAATTCCATTTTTCTTGTAATGACTGCGTTCAGCAGAAAAAACAGCTTTGCAACTGTTATAAAATTCAAGAATTTTACAACAGTTGTACTGCTGCTTTTTCTGCTAAACGCAGTAATTGGATTACAAACTAATCTGAATGTTATGTAATATTTATTATATCCGCGTCCACCGCGTCCACCGCGTCCACCGCTTCCGCGTCCTCCTCCTCCACTGTGGCTATATTTGCTCTTTTGTCATCTTCTTGCTGTAATGAATTATAAAAATGATCATAATTTTTAATACAAAATATATGGGATTACATAAGTTGATTTAAATCATTTTAATGATTAAATTTTTAACTTAGGAAATAGTTGATAGTAATTTGCTGATTAAGAATTGATATCTGGAGACACGGTAGTGTCTCAGCGCTAAGCCAAATGCAGCGACACTGCCGTGCCTCCTTTACGCGAGCCGGCGAGTTGCGGCAGATTAGGCTCTGCTCCAAATCTGTCTTCGCAGGCTTTGCTATCAGGATACTTATCTATAAGATAATAATTCTTTTTACTTACGTCTTTGTAGTGGGGCGTGAGTAATAGCGGCTGATGCCGCGGGCGGCTCCATCGCGGCTGGTGCTGCGGGCGGCTCCATCGCCGCTGATGGAAGCGGCTTCGCCGTGGATTCTGATGGCTTCGTCGCCGCTGGTGGCCTGGTGCGGGGCGCTCGATCGGAGCGTTGCCCCGGATGGGGTAGTGAGATCGACCCTGAAAGCTGAGGTCTCAGAGCTTGTTGCAAATGCAACACCTCAGCTTTCAGTGCCGCTATCTCTATCTCCTTCGCATCCTCTGAAGTCATTGATCTGAAAGAGAATAAAATTAGTGTATACTAATTATTATAAATATTTAAAAAATAATTTGTTATAATTGTAAGTCTACTTACGCGTTTTCGTCTGACATTTTTAATTTTCTTCTTCTTTTGTTTTTCACGGGTTACGAAACACGGTGGTAGTTCGCGCCTTTTGAATATGGTCTAGTTTTATCGTGCACTTGATACGGGTAGGTACTAACTAGTAACTTTCTATTGAATTATCTTATTTTCGACTATATGTGTAAACATGTATATAATATGAGTATTTAATTATTTTGATGCATATTGTACTAATTTAATGCATCAATCTTTAAATATTAGGTGGTTGCATTGAAACCCGCTGTTCGGCTATAAGTATATCTAGATGTTTCATACTTTAGTACGGACAGTTGTCGCTTATGTCACCTTGAAAAGTGACCCCTTGCTACTAACTTCAAGCCAAAAGCCGCCATATTTAATTGAGACAAGTGCCTCGAATAAGCAAGTTAAAAATGGATCGTGATAAATTGTTTTTTCGATGTGTGCTTTTACACTACAGAAAAAAAAGTTTCTTGTGGCGTATTGTAACTGGGGAGCTTACACAGACTTATGGTGAGTCTGCACCATCCGAAACTGTGTGTAGAGATTGATTTCGACGATTTAAAAGTGGCGATTGCGACCCTTATGACAAGCAACGACCGTGTCAGTCGAAAAAATTTGAAGGTTCCAAATTGCAAAGTTTGCTAGATGAAAATTCTTCCCAAACGCTTAAAGAATTGGCCAAATAGTTGAATGTTGACAAGTCAACAGTTTGCATTCCATGGGGAAGATTCACAAAGAATGAAAATGGCTGCCACACGAACTGAGCGAGAACGCCATTGCAAATCGATTGAACATTACCATTTCTTTGTTTGCGAGGCACAGAAAAAAAAGTTTCTTTTGGCGTATTGTAACTGGGGATGAAAAATGGCTCTTTTTTTACAACTCTAAACGCAAAAAATCATGGGTTGATCCTGGCCAACCATTAACATCCATGCCAAAACGGAATCTATGGTCACAAGGTCATGCTGTGTATCTGGTGGGATATGGAGGGGGTAGTGCTTTATGAGCTCTTGAAACCCAATGAAACGATCACCGCTGAACGTTACAAACAGCAACTCGAGCGTTTGAATGATAATTTAATGGAAAAAAAGCCGTCAATAGCATCAAATCGTCGAAAAGTGATTCTGCTGCACGACAACGCTCGGCCTCATGTTGCATTGACAGTGAAAAAAAAGCTGATGGAGCTAGAATGGGAAGTCCTCCCTCACCCAGCGTATTCTCCAGATCTTGCCCCAAGTGATTATTACTTGTTCCGGTCGATGCAACATGCCTTAGAAAATACACACTTCCGTAATCACGAAGAAGTCCAAAAATGGATGGATGAGTGGATAGCGTCAAAAGACAGAGCATTCTTTCGACGTGGGATTCAGCTTTTGCCACAGAAGTGGGAGAAAGTAGTAGAATCCGAGGGAAAATATTTCGATTAAGGTATCACAATAAGTTTTTCCAATATAAATGCTTAAAGAATGAAAAAAAACAGTTTCAATGCAACCACCTAATATATTGCTGAAATTAAAATAATTTAGTAGAAAGTTACTAGTTAATACGCGTATCAAGTGTTCGATGTAAAAAGGGTCTATGATTGTTTATGATCGCGTTGTTTCGTAAATCATTCCGACTTCGGGCACATGGGCCGGCACTCTCATGGTTGCGGCACACCCGCGCGATGTGCGACGCGATATGCGACATGCGACGCGCGATATCCAATCAACGTACTGCTTTTCCAGAAGAACTGTATGTTTATTGGATATCGCGTGTCACATATCGCGCATCGCGCTGGTTTCATAACATACGGATGTCATTAAACCCGATTAAGGGTATTGTGTAAATCGCAGTCATAGACTTTAGCGTCTTAAGACATTACTTAAGACGGTCTTGAAATAAGAACCGACTATGAATACCGCGTTAAAGCCTATGGGCCATCACACACAAAATGACATAAATGACTGCATAACCATAGCATAAGGTCCCTAGACCAATAAGTATCTTATGTAAATCAACAATGGCGTTTTTATGTCGGATTCTCATTGGTTCAACAGATTCTTATTTATAATACTAATAAATGAATCTCATGACTGGCTGCCAATCATGTGATTGCAACAATCAATCAGGACACTTACTGGTCGTGTCTTTTTAATCAAGTAATAATTGTTTCAATTAGCCTTTAATTACATAAAAATTATTATGTTCCTATTTCGATCCAAGTAATATCACAAAATTTTTTAATTAATTCTAGTGAAGTATGTATGATTCATATAAAAGATTTGATATCAATTTGATATCAACAACTGGCGACAAGTTAAATTCTGCCAATGCAATGTTAATTTATTATGGGGGTGGTGGTGAGATTTTTTAATTGAGTAATAGTAACTTTAATTGTATACAAACTTACCTTTTTAAAAAAAAGGTAAAAAAAGCGCTAAGCGTGCGTGCTTCTCGTATGGAAACCACCATTTGGGCCGGTTTCACCAACGTCAATTATTTAATCGGCCGTGGAACTGATGACTAATTGCGTTTACTGTTTGATGAAATTCTTTATATATGATACATTCCAACCCAAGTTATAATGGCTTTATTCTCCTTCGAAAATTATTACATGAAAATCATCACAAAATTTACTCAATCTAATGATATATGTATCATCTGTATAAAAGATTTGATATCAACAATTGTGGCGCCAAGTTAAATTTTGTTAATTTAATTAAATTTATCAAAATTTTATGTATTATTCGTAAAAAAGATTTGATAGCCAAATTAAATAATGAATATTAATCTAATATGTATTATTCGTCCAAACGATTTGATATCAACAATTGTGGCGCCAAGTTAAATTCTACTACAAAGTAAAAGTAAAACCTAAGTGATACTATCTTTATTATTTACTTAATCCAAATGGTACTATCTTTAATTTTTATACAATGAAACCTAATTATACGTATACTTATTGAAGAATCTTCCTATTCCAATCCAAATGGTTTAAATTCCTCTTAAATGAAATTATCATA
>NW_017257774.1:18727-23556 GCF_001594055.1 Mycetomoellerius zeteki
AAAGACATTTCCTCTTCCAACTAAAGTAGTGGTTATTTAATCACAATTCATTCAAAGATTTTCTCTACCAACTAAAGTAGTGGTTATTTAATTCTCCTTCAAAACATTATACAAAACATAACAAAATTGCGTTACCTTGCTCAATTTAAGTGTTACCATAAAAAATTAAAGAATTAACCGTATAAAATGAAAAAATTTAATTTAAAAATAAAAATTTTTCATGTATAATAAAACCACTTGGTAATTGCAGGCTAATTGAAACAATTATTACTTAGGTTAAAATAGGAAGATCTTCAATAAAAATATAATTGAATCTTTTATACACATAATATATATCGTTAGAGTTACGTAAAAATAAGGATAGTACCACTTTGGTTTTACTTTTTAATTTGGTAAAATACCACTTGAGTTTAGGTAGATAGATAATATCACTTGGGTTTAGATAGATAGATAATAGGGTTTCAGGTTTTATTATAAATAGATTAAACTCAGACTCATATAACTATTCAGACTCATATAACTCATATTATTAAACATGTGTGCTCGTTATCGATTTACTTTCAACGATTATTTCCGTCGACAATTTCTCTGTTCAATCCGCGCTTGTTACCGGTACCGACACTATCAGAATTCATAATAGTGTTCTACTCCGGTCAGCTGTTTACTTCGTGTCACACGATGTATACATTCACAACCTTTCCTTTGTTCTCGCGAAGCGAAGGATATCTTTCGATACGTGTGTGTACCTATCGCTTAACGATCAAGCTCAGTTGACTTCGAAAGCTCAGCAGCACATCTCATTGTACATCGCTCTAATTCTCTATTCTTTTCGATACCTTCTGACTCCTCGTGATTGTTCGCGTATAATTCCGACATCACCAGCGGAACGCAGGCGCGATTAAATAAGGATGCTGATGGCCATCTCGTTTTCAGTCTCTTTCTAATCGCTTACACATTCTGAGCTGGCTCCCCTACTCTATGGATATAACCTCTTTGCTTTTAACAGATAGATAATAACATTTGAGTTTAGGTTTTATCATAAAATAGTTTTCATCGAAAAGCACACGCTCTTAGCGCCTTTTTTACCTTTTTTAAAAAGGTAAGTTTGTATATAATTTAAAGAATGCTACCACCACCCCCATCATTTTTTAATTGTCATATAAAAATATCAAGGTATATCAAACGACGATCATTTATATGAGATTAGAAAGTAAAAGTTTATTTACATTTAGTTCTTTTCGAGAAGCACCCCAGTGAGAAATGACAATGAAATCGACGTCGGTTCCACCGTCATTTCTCACTGGGACACACTCTTAGCGCTTTTTTTATCTTGTTTAGAAAAGGTAAGTTTGTATACCATTAACGTTACTACTTTTTAAATTGATATCAGTCGTTAATATCACATCTTTTATTTTTATATAATAATTTTTAAAGTTAAAGTTATACTGTTACTCTTTTATCAAAGTAGGTATAAGAAACTTTCAATAGGAATACAAAAAAGAACATGACATCACTTTTCATCACTTTGTAAAAATATAATAGTATACCACTTTCACTTCACTTTTAACCAAAGAGGTTATATCCATAGAGTAGGGGAGCCATAGGAGCCTCTGTAAGTGGGAAATGTTAGACATTGGAAAGAGAAAGAATATGGGATGGCCATCTTTATCTTTGTCTAATGTTGCACGCGCATCGAACTTTGAAAGCTGAGTGGGAAGGCATCGAAGAGGGGAAGTTTTGCCTCTGACAAAGAAGTCATATAACCTCTTTGCTGACATAGCGTAAGCAACAAAGATTATTTCCAAGAGAAAAGTATTGTGAAAGAAGTAAAAATGACAAGAACATGTATTGTTTGTAAAAAACAACCTATTCCGTTTGAGCAATCTCGAAGTTTTCACAAGTAAGTTTATCAAATAATTAATAAATTTTTATTCAAAGCCAGTTATAAAAATCGTAAAATATGAAATTAATTTAATTATGTTGTATGGTTGTGTGTGTGTGACCTTTATAGCTTTGCATTGTTTTTTGACATTAGAGTTGTTTGTTATTATTAATTTATTTATTCAAAGTACACAGCTAGGTTATTACCAAAATACACTCGTCAACAAAATTAACGCATAATCTGTTTTATCCTGCAAAACAAGGCAAATTTCGAGATACAATAACTTCGTCGAAAATCATCGTATTGAGATTTTTAAAAAAGCATTTTAAAGCTTGAAATCTCCACTTTTCAAACCTTCAAGCTTTAAAATGCTGTTTTAAAAATTTCGATACGATGATTTTTGATGAAGTTATTGTATCTCGAAATTTGCCTTGTTTTGCAGGATAAAACAGATTATGCGTTAATTTTGTTGACGAGTGTATTATCACTTAATCTAAAATTCATGCAAAAATGCAAAATATTATTTAACATTTAATTTTCAATTATAGATTTCCTGATAATGTTGAGTTGAGAAAAAAATGGATGGAAGCCATTAATGTGACAAAAGTTTGTAAGACAGCCAACATATGTAGTGACCACTTCCATGATGATTCATTTCAGCAGACTGACGGATATACAACTTTGAGACGTTTAACATAACAGTTTGAGTTTTATGAATTGTAACACCATAACTCAAAGATAATGGTAATTGTTTTCTAATAACATATACTCTATCCATCACTGGAAACTTAACGCTGACTCTTTCAATGGCATACTCTAAACCAGACGGTAAAAGAACTTTTATCTTTTCTATATCATCAATAGTTGATATAACTGTAGCAATTGTATTCACAAGGCCCAAATTGGCATCAATATTGCGTCTTATCATAACTTTCGCTCCAATTTTAATTGTAATTTGTTTTGACAGTCCTGCTGTTCTAGTATCATCGTCATTATTTGACAATACCTTTTCTACTTTCTTTTTCATATATGGAATACAATCAATCGTATCTTCAGCAATTAAAAGTATTTCTTTCGAAGTAATACAACTTAACATTGCAGCGTTTAGTTTGTCACACATGTGACAAGTAGGTAATAAACGGTATCAAATGGCAAATTATTAATAAAATTACATAATTCGCTTAATCTTGTTTCAAAAGACTCACCTTTGAACGATATTTTTCTTTTTTCAAGAATATCGCAATCAGATGGCGAACCAACGCGAATTCTCGAAAGTAACTCACGATAAGATCCGTCTCCTTGCTGACGCATATTGGTTTGTTAACGGCGATCGATTGATCGTCAATTCATCATAATCAAATAATGTCCATAGATTAGCTGCACTTAAAGAACCAATATATTTACGGATTTTTTCATCTGTTAAATGTATAAAGGCAGAATCTTCATGTACAGGAACTAACTGTAGCAGATCTCCAAGTAAAAGAATGTGCTTTTGACCAAACCAACCATCATCACAATCAGTAGTATCGAATATTTCAGAAAGTCGTAAGTGTATAAACATAAGAATTACATTAGATATCATTGACACTTTGTCAATTATAATAAGACTAACATCTTTAAGATCTGCACGTAAAATTTTCAAAATGTGATCAGCTAATTGTTTATATTCATGAGTACGACCATGTTCAACGGATAATTGCAATAATCTGTGAACTGTCAAACCATTTACATTATATGCTGCTATACCAATAGGTGCTGCTATAGCAGTATCTTTCTTGAGATTTTGTTTTAACCAACATTTAATTGTTTTAATCAAGAAACTTTTGCCGTTTCTTGATGCCGAGAACCTCCTTCTCCGTTAACATATAATCGTAGTAGTGATTTACCTTCAGTTATAGTATTAATGACTCTATCAAATACCCTTCTTTGATCCGAATTCAATTTTGAAATCATTTCAGATATATCAATTTCCTCCTCTTTGTTCCCAAGATCTTTAAAATCTTGCATCGCATCACCAGCTTGAATATTTTGTACACCTATTGGATTATCAGGATCATCTTGAGACACATTCTGTTTTTCTAAATCATCCATATGTTGTTGAAGTAATTGCTTCGCAGTTTCAAATGCATTTTTCAATTTCTCTAATTTTTCATGATACTCCAATGCTTTTTCAAGATGTAATTCGTTATCGTGAAATGATTTTGCATAGGTATTATATCCATTTTTAAGATCTTGTATTTATTATATATACCGCCATGGTTTAAACATAAGAAGTAATAACTAATGAAAAGAAATAATTTTCCGGCTGCATATTGACATCATATCTATAGTGATTAATAAGACATTCACGCTGACGTCTTTTCAAGTAATAACCATTAGCCATTTTATAGTATTCAATTTTTTTACTTTGTGATTTAACTTTCGTTACATCATACCACTGTACGAATTCATATAAAGACACATTTCGACTTCTTTCGGTCTACTTGGATAATGATTATCTAATACAGATGGACAAAATATATCTGTAGAATCTGTATCAAGAGCTTCAATTTCCCTACATCCCTACAGTTTTAAACTCTTCTGTATCGTATCTGATTAACATCTAACCATTTAATAGTCGTATTTCTATCAGTTCCATGTAGAGGAATACTTAACAATGTATCAGCTGCTTCGAGAGCTCCACATTCCCTATTATTCGTGAGTCGTAAAGCAATATTCCAAAGATTGCTCGCGAATGATTTGTTCTCATTATTTATACTATTAAGGACAGAATCAGATAATTCACATTTTGCTGCTTTATTCAAATACTTAGTAATATAATAAGTAAGCAACCTTGAGTTGTCACCAATAAATTGTATATCCATATTTCCTTCCCAAACAGTAAGAGAATGATAGGATTATAATCATTTATATTCTGCTCATCATCTGTTCGCGGAAGGTCATAAAG
>NW_017257775.1:0-3326 GCF_001594055.1 Mycetomoellerius zeteki
ATAATGTCTAAAAAGGAGAGTATAATGGAGCAAAGAATGTGCTAGTATTATAAAATATATATGTAAAATGATACTTAACGTTTCATTATAGAGAGGAAGCTCTACCTGAATATCAAAAGCATATCCATCACAAACACCAAGTAACAGTTATATAATTATAGTAATTTCCCATTTAATAAATATAACTAATATGGGAAATTACAATTAACAATTATATAGTATTAATTTCAATTATCTTATGAAATAATTTATTATTTATTTTGTAATAACTTTTATTACAACATCCTTTTATATCGAGATCTAGCAGCGCCAAGTGTTTTTACATGAAAAATTTTTCTATTTAAATTAAATTTTTTCATTTTATACGGTTAATTCTTCATTCTGTGGTAACACTTAAATTGAACAAAGTAACGCAATTTTGTGATAATGTTTTGTATAATGTTTTGAAGGAGAATTAAATAACCACTACTTTAGTTGGTAGAGAAAATGTCTTTGAATGAATTGTGATTAAATAACCACTACTTTAGTTGGAAGAGGAAATGTCTTTGAATGAATTGTGATATGAAAATTTCATTTAAGAGGAACTTAAACCATTTGGATTGGAATGGGAAGGTTCTTCAATAAGTATACGTATACTTAGGTTTCATTGTATAAAAATTAAAGATAGTACCATTTGGATTAAATAAATAATAAAGATAGTATCACTTAGGTTTTACTTTTTATTTTGTAGTAGAATTTAACTTGGCGCCAATTGTTAATATCAAATCTTTTTTACGAACAATACATAAAATTTTGATGAATTTAATTAAATTAACAGAATTTAACTTGGCGTCACAATTGTTGATATCAAATCTTTTATACAGATGATACATATATTATTAGATTTAGTAAAAACATTAACAGAATTTACCTTGGTACATATATCATTAGATTTAGTAAAAACATTAAGGCCCGTTTCTACCAACTTTGGTTTAAACCGTAGGTTATTAAAACTTTGGTTAACAGAAAACCTTAGGTTAGAGAGTTAGCAGCACCGATTGGTTTCTACCAGCATTGAATCTTGTAAATTTAACTAAACTTATAACTCATGTGATATATATATATAACTGTAGGAAACTCAAGAATAATAAATGCTGATTGGTTCAGTGCTCGTTCTAACTGGCTGAACAGATTTTTCATATTTTAGCTGCAAAAAGTAATAATGTCGAGTGAAGGAAACATAAAAAATAAACAGCAACGCAAGCGTGCCGAAAATTTTTCGGAAGCAGAAAAAATGATTTTAACCAATTTGGTTTTACAGTACAAGGATGTCATAGAAAATAAAAAATCTGATTCAGTAACCTCAAAAGACAAAGACAAATGTTGGAAAACTATAGAAATCGCATTTAATAGTAGATCTTCGGCCAAATGTCGAAGTTCTGAAGTGTTGAGAAGTTGTTGGGATAATTTGAAAAAAAAAAACAAGAAAGTTTTTTGCGGAAAAAATGCAGCTTTATAAAACAGGTAAATTTCTATTTTATATTTTTATGTGGCATATACATTGTCTATTATTAATTTATTTATTTTAGTTACTATAAATGATTATACTATATTAAAATTTAATTATCTAGCAATTATTTAATTTATTTAAATTTATCAAATTAAGCTACTTCATCTATTAAATAAATTCATTAAATATGCAGAAATATATGCTTTAATAACATATTCTTATATTGTAATTTTTTAACATTAGGTGGAGGACCTTGTGAATCAAAGTCAGATATACTTCTGGAACGTATACGAGAAATAATTAAACCGTTAGTTGATGGTTTAATAAATATTTTTGATAGTGATGCAACAGGTAAAATGTACTCCATGGTATACGAGTATGTATATGTATAGTAGTATATGTATAAAGTCAACAGATATCAACAGATAATATAAAACATAAAGAAAAATTAGAAAGTTCTAGACCTCCGAGATTTCAAATAGATATAAATGCAGAACAGGACCGTGGAAGTCAAATGTTGTTGTTGGTGCATGACCAATAGCGACTTTATTTTCTTAATTACGCTGAACAATTGAGGAAACTTAATTCTGACAGGGCCGTGAAAGTCAAAATGACTTTATTTTCTAAAGTCGCTATTAGCTATACACTAACAACATTTTGACTTCCACGGCTCTGTTCTGCATATTTATTTGATAAAAATTTATATTTATGTAACCTTCTCTAGGTGAAAATATTAGTTTATGCAAGCAGGTTTCTACAATTTCAAGTAGAAAATATGAGACAACAACAAATAGCAATATTATAGACAAATTGCTTCATGCAAATGATGACGAAACATATAAGAGTGAATATGGAGATGATGTACTAAATGTAAGTATTATCCATGTAATGAACACTAAACAGTAACATTATACCACAATTATAATTTACTATTCAACAATGCAAATGCGATACAATAGCCGTCTTAAATAACAGTTACATTGTTAAGTGTGAAATTATAACATTTTAATGTTACTGTTATTCGCTAGGAAAGTGAATTCTACAGTGTATTACATTATTTCTTATTTTATTTATATTAACATGTCTGATACGTTTATTTGTAGTATTTGAAAATGCAAAATGCTGATTCTATGGAAAAAGATTTATCTGACGATGTGTTAGACATACATGAAAGTATGGACTACGACAAGGAAAATGACATTTATGAAAATGAAAATGAATTGGATGTAAACGAAGATAACTTACATGTAAGTTTAAATAAAAATTAATTTCACACATACATGTTTTCTGTTGTTTTACGTTAATATTTTTGTGGCAGCATATAAATAGACACTCCAACGAAAAGGACGAAATGCTGAAACAAAAATAGAACAGCGGGGGAACATCAGCAGTAGGGATATTAAAAGACAACATAAGTACTCCGCTAAAAAGAAAGTTTTTTAGAAATGAAGATGGTGTAGGAAATATTAATAAAAAACGAAAAGATTATAAGAAACGAGAGATTTTAACTTCAAAAATGTCACCGTATAATACAATATTAGGAGACTCAAAAGGTAAACTTGTGGAATTAATGATAGAAGACTTGAAGGCAAAAAATAATATTGAAATACAAATTCTTTTTAAAAAACGCAATTAAAAAAGGAAGAATTAGAGGTGCAAATATTAGAAAAAGAGTTGATGTTAAAGGAAAATATTTTACAAAGCAAGCAGCAGATGTTACATATGTAATGTTTTATTTTTATTACATTTTTTCCATGCGAAAGACTGATATTATAACACTTCTTACATCTTATAGAGATTTAAAATTATTTTGTTGAAGAAACAAAAGGAGAGGGCG
>NW_017257775.1:4958-5186 GCF_001594055.1 Mycetomoellerius zeteki
AAAGTATCCCTAAAAGCTAAACTAGTCTAGCTATCCATATTTCTATCCATATAAAAAAAATTATTTAAATACACCTTTTTTTTGACCTTCTAAACCGGGATCCCCCCTTAAATATATATGTACTATTTTTTCATCAAATCAAATTCTCACCCAAAAAATTTTTTTAATAAAATAAATTAGAAACTATATTTAATATGTTGATTTCATTTTGTGATTTGATACCCAATC
>NW_017257775.1:5209-6618 GCF_001594055.1 Mycetomoellerius zeteki
CACACACACACACACACACACACACACACACACACACACACACACATTTCAGTTAAAAATAAAGTTAAATTAGTATTAAAAAAATAACATTACGATATATAAGATTATATGATTTTCTATTTTTTCAGTTTCCTTTATTTAAAAAATTATGTACAGAACTGACAATTGTACGAAGAGTTTTGTTACTACTTAAGGGAAAAATATTAACACATAGAAACTTATTCTAATTTATGCTAATTTGTACTAATATTATGAATATATCACGTAAATTGCGATCTGACCCGTGGAATTAAAATACTGGATGTAACTACTCGTCTATGCATTCCCATCATGAACATCACTGGAAAATGATTTCCAAAATGCAATTGCAGTGTCATATTTTCTCAATTACTATTTTATTCATAGTGTCTTACCGAAAACGAGAACTGATTGATGCTCACCGGAGAGGCTACTCACAAATAGTGGCTGCAATAGCAACAAATGAAAGAAAGAAAATATTATACTTCAAAGATATTTCAGATGACTTTTACCTCGTGCTGCATTCATTTAAGATTCATTACTTCAATCAATCATTCATTTTATTCATTAATGAGTTGTTCACAAGCATTCAATATCAAACATCATGTATTCATATATTTATTCATTTATTTATACATTTAGCTATGGAAGTCACAGGGTCAATACACTGTGACACTTCTATGGTCTTTTCTATTACAGCATTTAATCTTTGGGACATGGATGCAACTAAATTTTTTGGAATAACGCGGACCTTGCGCGGAACCTTCCCATACATTGAGTACATATTGTTCGAGTGCCTCGCATGTTCGTGGAATTTGCGGATATTAACCCTGTGACTTTCACATGACTAATATATGAATAAATATGTAAATGGTTGAATGTTTGTGAACAACTCTCATTAATGAATGGAATAAATGAATGAAGGAATGAATCTTGAATTTCGTTTGTTTTATCGCAGTTACTATCGGTCTCTTGTGAGCATCATCAGTTCTCATTTTCAGTAAGACACTATGAATGAAATAGTTCATTGAGAAATATCGAAATATGACATTGCAATTGCATTTTAAAATCATTTTCCAGTGAATGGAGGGAGTGATTGCACCCAGTATTTTAATTCCACAGGCCAGAAGAGTGCTAGGTGATTTCAAGGGATTTTTTAATTGAATAATAGTAACTTTAATCGTATACAAACTTATCTTTTTAAAAAAAGGTAAAAAAAGCGCTAAGCGTGCGTGCTACTCGTGTGGAAACCACCATTTGGGCCGGTTTCACCAACGTCAATTACTTAATCGGCCGTGGAACTGATGACTAATTGTGTTTGCTGTTTGATGAAATTCTTTGTATATGATACATTCCAACCCAAGTTATAATGGCTTTATTCCCCTTCAAAA
>NW_017257775.1:7763-20120 GCF_001594055.1 Mycetomoellerius zeteki
ATTTTGTATCGTATTGCTGTGCTGTAATTTAGTATCGTATTGCTGCGTTGTTTCGAGTCGCGTACTATCGTCGTCGTCGTAGATCCTAGACTACAGAGGATATTCATGCGTGTTCACGCCTTCCGAAAGTATCGCGGACGTATCGCGGAGACCAGCGCGTTTGCATATCGCAGAATCAATCCGTCTGCCTGTACGTCAGCGCTGTATGATCGGCGTAAAGAATACACTTGTTACTATCTTACTGTTATGAATTCTGTCTATTTTACTGTTTCTCGCCTTGCTCGTTCTCCAAAGATCCTCCGTTCCCGATCACGAACCACCCCCTCTGCCATTATCGTGACTGAGCAGTCGGTTATTAGAGCCGTCCGCATTCGTGAGTCTCTACATCTCCGTATTTTAGAGTGAGAACGTACCGAAAAGATCTCAGAAAGAGTGGCACGCTCTCTCGTGCCTGGCGCCCAATTATTGATGTAAAATTTAGAGTGTTTGAGAAATTGTGAGAAAGCCGTTGTGGCGTTGAGTTTTGTTGTCGCGAAGGTATCTGGCGAAGGAGAGGCAGAGCCATACTCGCGAACGCGCGACGAAGTGGCACCACGCTCGTGAGTGCGGTCGCAGTATGTATCATCTGTATAAAAGATTTGATATCAACAATTGTGACGCCAAGTTAAATTCTGTTAGTCCCGTTTCTACCAACACGGTTTAAAAAATTAATCCCTAACACTCGGTTAACCAAAGTTTACCAGAATATTGGTTTCTGTCAATAATTTAGTCAAGTTTGAACTTATGTAAACTGAGTTCTATTTAAACGGTCAATTTTGACCGTTTAAAGCTTCTTAAACTCCGAAAATGTAACTAGCCTACTGAAAGTAGTTCTTAACCTAAATTTCTTTAAACACACGCGACAAGTAAGGTTAAAGTTATTGAAAATATAAAAAGAAAGGAATTTATACTAAAAATACAAGGCTACGAACTAGATTTTATAAATAAAAAAACATGGCAGATTTGTTTGATTTTTTACTGTGTGTGTCATCTGATGATGAAAATTATCGAGAACCAAACCGTAGAAGAAGAAAAAGATTTAAACAGCGCATAAATTATATTGAAGAATTAGACGATATTGAATTTAAAATGCGCGGTTTAGATTAAACAAACAGTCAGTTCGATTAATATTGGAAGAAATAAGAGAAGAGTTGGAGTTTTTTACTAACAGGTAAGTTAAAATTATTGTTTAATTAAATACATAAGCATTTTGATAGATAATATAATAATATTTTAGAAACAATGTGTGCCGTATCTCCTATGGAACAACTGCTGTTAACACTTCGCATTTATGCGACTGGGTCATTTTTAATAACAATTGGTGATTTTTCTGGCGTAAGCACGACTTCTGCACATTATATTGTACATAGAGTGAGTCAAGCTATTACCAGATTACGACCCCGTTATATTCACTTTCCAACAACAGAGCAGGAAATAAGAAAGGAACAATTACAATTTTACAATATCGCACGCTTTCCAAGGGTTATTGGTTGTATTGATTGTACACATGTACATGTCCAGTCCTTTGGTAAGTTTTATATATATATGTATACAACTTTGATTACATGTATATTTTGTTTATCTTTGTTTTATGTATAAAAAATAGATTTATTATTATATTTTCCTACTTTGATTATATGTATGTTAAAGGTGGAGAAAATGCTGAATTGTTCCGCAACAGAAAAGATTTCTTTTCTTTAAATACTCAAGTAGTTTGTAATAGCAACCTAGAAATAACAAATATAGTTGCTCGTTGGCATGGTTCCGTACATGATAGCACTATATTTAATAACTGTCGCTTGAGAGCAAATTTTGAAAATGGAGCATATATTAATGGGTTATTGTTAGGAGACTCTGCCTATCCTATAAAGAAGTATCTTGTAACTCCGTTATTAACTCTACAATCTGCAGCAGAACGACTGTATAACGAGTCACATATTCGTACTCGTAATAGAATAGAGCGTTTGTTTGGTATGTGAAAGAGAAGATTTCCCATTTTGGCACTGGGAATGCGTTACCAATTACGCAGAGTAATGACTATTATTATCGCAACAGCAGTACTCCATAATATCGCCAGACAGAATAATGATGCAGAACCAGATATCGACCCAGATTTAAATTTACCCGCACCATAGGACCATATGTTAAGAGCTTGTAACGTCGACTATAGAATTAATAACGATAATGATGCAGCACCTCGAGCAGAAATAATTCATAATTACTTTGCCAAGTACGTTCATATTAATTTTTATATATTATATTAAACAAACGTAAACACAGCCATTTCTTCAGCATATATTATATACGTATATTAAACAAACGTAAACACAGCCATTTCAGCAGATATCACAGAAATAAGAACAGAAAATATTAATATTATTATATCTCCAACAGTAATTAGAAGTACATAATCATAAACATCTATATTAAAAAATTAAATTTTTTCTTATTCAAGAAATGCTGTATTAAGGTTTTTATAATGACTATAACTTTGGTTTTATATAGCTACTCCATTTTTGAATGCGTCCCATTTTAATAGTAAGTCTTAAATAACGAAATCTATATTTTAATTTTTACTTTCCAAATTGATTAACTTCTTCTTTTTTATTCTTAAAGTAGTATTCATTATTTCCATTTTTAAAGAATGTTCCTCAAAAAATTTCTCTTTCTGTAACTTCATAAATTCCAACTTTTGTTCGATTAATTGATCATTAAAGCTAACATACTTTTTAGGTCGTTGGCTGGTTTCAATATCAACACTTTTCTTTTATAAACCATTTTGTTACCTGAAAAAATTATATATCTTTTTAATGTTTTAGATATTTTTAGACTTTTAATTATTATATTATACTAACAATAAGTATTTAATGAGAGTTAAGTGGCACACAATGCTTTCTTTCCTGTTGGATTGCTGGTTGAATTAGCATCATGCTAATTAACAAGATGTTAATTCAGTAGAAAAAAAGCATTGTGTACCGCCGGCTTTAATCAATACATTGAAAAAACATAATTAGAAAAACATAAATATGAAAAAACGTGAAAAAAAAAGTTCAAAATTCAGTTTCTTTTAATTAAATACATGGAGATTTTTTTAGCATGTAAACACTTAAATTTAAAGCGTAATCTTTTATAAGTATACCGACATACTCACTAGTTTTTCTTAATTGCTTACTAACGGATCTTTTTAATAAGTTAACTGATTTTTCGGACCAGTTATTGTTATTATTCTCTTTATTTTCAATATTTACTTCAGATGTATCTGCATTAAAAAAAATGTTATTTTGTTCAAAACTTTTTTCATATAGTTGTATTTATTTTATGTACCTGTTGTTACTTCAAAATCTGTTTCTGCTGTTCCTTCGACATTTATTTCTATCGGTACTTCAAGAATTGATACTTCTGTTGCTTGTTCAACATTTATTTCTGTTGCTAGATTAAAATCTTGTTGTATATAAATCAGGCAAGGTAAATGTATAACTATTTTCCGAATTGGTTTTTTCTAAATTAGAAGCTATGAAAAACATTTTTATATAACATTTTTTTAATTATCATTTTATATAATTTTTATAATAATATTTAACTGTTATTAAATATAATTGAAGATATGTTCTAAGAATTTTTTCTCATAAAAATAATTACATACATTATATATAATTAAAACATTTTCATATTATGCAACCTCAATGTTACAAGAATTTAAGACATATAATTTAGCACTATATTATATATTAAAGAAGTATTTTAGAATTTCGTTTATAAACTCATAGATTTTGAATTAAATATTAACGATAAAATTAAACTTTATAAACTTTTTTATGACTATACTTGCTATTCATTTGGGAGTTACAATCATAATTATTACTTAATCCAGTAATTTGTGTGTTTCCCAATTATATCTTTTATTGCTATATCTACGTTTGTAATGTCTACAGGTGTATGTGGTCCACCACCAGTTTGCTTATTGTATCTGTTTTCATTGGAAAACCTTTGTTTTGTTCTTTTTTTTATATTAAGATACTTTTCTTTTAATTGTTTACGTACATTCTGGCCACTATTAGAATTAAATTCTTTTTCTATTACTTGCCAAGCTTTTTCTTTATCTTTCCAAGTAGTTGCATTACTTTTTCTGTTTTCTATTATTGACTTATATTTTTTGACAAGAGCCACTAAAAGCTGTTCTTCGTCTCTTGAAAAGTTGATTCGTTTATTGCAAGAAATTTCCATATTTACTGTACAAATAAAATTTAAATTATCGAAATCTAATTAACATTATAAAAATTATCAGATTAGTAGACATCAGATTTCTTATGCAGATATTTGTGCAGCATGCACAAAATGTACAAATACACGCACAATATACACAAATAAATAAATGAATGCATTTTTAGAATGCTTTTCTAATAAAATTATTTTTATTTTAAATATTTTGATGTTACTTTTCAATCTACTCTCTAAAATAAATAAGTAATTGCATAAGAATCCGATGTCTATTGATTACTTTATATGAATAAAACAATGAATTTCTTACATTTTATAATATACGTTACACAACAAACTTTTTTTGGAGATTCAATATTTATCTGTCGTATCTAAAATTGATTTTGAAGATTTATCTATTTATCGAGTAAATGACTATACCGTGTAAACGAAAGTTTTATAAATTCAATTTATAGGTTAGATTTTTGTTGTTTCTTCTGGAACACGAATGCCAACTTTAGAAATTTGTTGAAGAATACAAGTTTACTGAAGGTCGATTAATCGATAATAAATTATGCATTGAGAAACGCAGTGACATTTAACTTGAAGGTAAATCTTGTGGTTAAGGTAACCTGACTGAGAGGAATTAACCGCATAATGAAAAATCGGGCCTAAGAGGCTGACGTTATGGACTGAATGACTGACTGACTACTATTGACTTGCATCTCACTGACTTTACTGTCTCACTACTGACCGACTATTAACTGAATTGCTTCTCACTGACTTTACTGTCTCACTACTGACTGACTATTGACTTCTCGTTCCTGACACTGAGAGACTGGCGTTACGGACTGAATAACTGACTACTATTGACGACGCGTTCTCTCGCGGGCCCATATTTATACATAAAAAAAAGGGGCGTCTTTTCCTTTGTCCGGGGCAATTGTTAAGTTGCAATGTCAAACGGTGATTTACGTTTTTGCTTAGGTCCTATCGTGGTTAATCTTGAGTGCTTTGAAAGGAAGGTAATTTACGATTTTCTCGAGTCTGCGGAAAAATTGCTCTGAGTGGATGTCAAATTTTATTATGCCGTGAAAAATATAGCTGGGTAAATCATTATTCGTGACGTTTAGTCAGTTTTCTTAGGATGTTCGCGTGTAGGGCAACCATTGTCAATCTTAAGTCTGGTCCCAGATAACGTTAACATGGGGGTTTCTTTGGAGCGTTTTATGTCTTGATGCGACGTGGCGTCGGTTTTATCTTTACTTGATATGAAATTGTTAGTCACCCTCGGATGGCGGCTTGGGTGTTTGCTATTTCCTTATATGGGCATATTTTGTAATCGTACCGCTTCTAGCCCTGCGTTTTTATCTAATATGGAATTATTAGTCTGCCTCGGGTGGCAGCTAGGGTATGACGCAGACATATAGACTTCGCAAGCCTAGCGTTTCGAGCCTCGTATCAGCGTTGTTGTTCTTTCGTTCTTAAGTAGCATTTATGAGTTTTCGTGGAAGCTTTTTAGGCCTTCTAATTCTTTCAGATTGTTAACAGGAGATTGCACTCGAATCTCATAAATGCCATCGTCAGTCGCGGCGTGGAGTCGTCTTTCGAAAGAAAAGAATCGTGGTGTCTACGGGACGTAACACTATTATTTTGCAACTGTTTAGCTTTACGTAAGACAGTCTCCTCGTATAGATGCACTGGTTCTACGTCTCCAAATGTCATTATTTCATCTACTTCTTTTCTTCTCCATGCATATACCGATGATGTGCATATTTCTTTTACAATGCTCTATGAGCACCACGCAATTGTCGTTTCTATGTATGTTTAATATTCGTTGAGTCACTAGTAGATACATGGATATCAAGTCCCTCTGCAGTCCATTTGTTAAGACTATACGCATTAATAACTGTGTGACATTTCGAACATTTTCCTTAGAATTTAAGGTATATTTTGCCTTCGTTTTCATAATTTTAGTATTTTTATATGAAAAACAACATGGAAGCGCTGTTCGGATTCGCCGTTAAACTGTAAGTCCCCATATAATGGTGCATATACGTACAGAATCCGCCGGTTGGAAGTTCAACAATACGCTAAAAACCTAGTTCCGAAAGAAATCCATCGTCATGTAGACATTATGAGAGGTACATGTCATACATCTTGTCCCCACTTCCGGATGCTTCATCGTTGAATGAATGAAAAATAAGATATAAAACATGTACGAATCATAAAACATGTTTAAGGGTACAAATATCTCCAAGCTATCCCGAAACAGCCGTTTACAGTTTTACGATATCTTAAAAATTGGCGAAGTTAGCACTTACTCCTATTTTGAAAATTCGGTACAATCACCCCCTTGATGGTGCAAACGAAACCGACGGTGATACAAACGTCTACAAGCGATGCAGAAACAGCACCCGTTTACAGATTTAAGATATCTTAAAAATTGGCGAAGTTAGCTCTAATCCCTATTTAAAAAATCGGTACAATCACCCCTTTGAGGGTGCAAACGAAACCCACGGTGGTACAAACGTCTACAAACGATCCCGAAACAGCACCCGTTTACCGATTTAAGATATCTTAAAGATTGGCGATGTTAGCTCTAATCCCTATTTTGAAAAATCAGTACAATCACGCCCTTGAGAGTACAAACGAAACGAACTGCGGTACAAACGGGTACAAACGATTCTGAATCTAATGGTATTTGAAAAATTTCAATATCTCAAAATGGGGTGCTAACATTAAAAAAATTTTTTTTTTTAAACCCCTTGAAGTACAAACGAAAACAACCGTGGTACAATTGGGTACAAACCTAGCTCTATCCAATGCATATAAAAAAAGTTGTTTTTCTTAAAGTCGGGTGCCAGGTTCACATAGGTGTGCCGATAGTATATTGTATTTCAAATTTTACTTGCTGCAAGACACGATTCAAATAATATTCGAATATATTATACATGAACAAAATAGTAAAAACAAATTTGTTTTTTGAATTAATTGACCATACTATAAATAACGGTATTAGTTCTTATACATATAAATTGCGCGCACAAATACTTCTGCAAATTTTCCCGATGTCTGATGTCGGTGATTCCAAATATGTAAATTGCGAGACGAATGTCGGTTATTTAGCTAGCATCCTTTTTAAAGACGTAACAAGTTTTGAAGAAACATCTCATTGCAATTCTGGTTGCTTAGTAAGACACTAAAAGTTATTTGTAATTCAAATTGAAGAATCAAAAATCACACAAGCTAATGACTTCGACGAAGTAGTAAGACAAAATGTTTCTCTGGAAGGTAAACATTCTTGTTGTTCGAAAGACTATCCAGGATTTGAAAAAACAACTATCTGAAACAGGTATGATTTATATTATAATATTATATAAACTCGAAGTTGTGTATCTTTCATTATTGTTACTATAATTAGTTATAAAAACATGTATTTATATTTTATGCAATTACAAAAAATATTTTTTTTTACCTTCTACGATATTCCATACTGCAAATTTAATGTAGAAATATATGTAACAACACCTTTTCTTTTTATTTAAGGAAAATATTTTTATTCATTATTATATAATAGTTTTTTTTACTACTAATGTTATATGACTTTATTTATAAACATTATTCGCTAGACGATATCATTAATAAAAATTTTATGTCATTATTAAAAATCTTATGTCGTTTTTTTCTCAAAACAGCATAGCGTACAAAGTTCTTTACTGATAGTACAAATTAGTATAAAAAAGATACTAAATATTTCAATAAATCTGATTAGATTTTGCAAATTTGCTAATTTAGTAGAGATCTAAACGAGAATATCTAGTAAGTACTTTAATATCTACATACACTGAGAAAAAAGTAGTCTAAATTTAAATAAATATTTATTTGAATACTTCTAACTAAACATTTACTTACAATAAATAAATATGTACTTAATAAAAAGAAGTGATTGTTAAATCAAATATTTTTTGTACTAAATAAATATATTTTTATATTTAATAAATATTTAGTTTATGCTATTCGAATAAATATTTATTGAAATTTAGGATAGTTCTTTCTCAGTGTAATATGTCTATAAGATCTGTTTATCTCTAAATTGTATTTTCTCTTCTTTCATTAATGAAAGAGCAATTTTATATATAAATTTATACATGTATTTTACATTACAGGAGATATTGTTCGTTTTGAAATTTTTACAAAGAATCTTAATTCATATACGGAAATCAAGTTGGATAATATTATTAAATTAAATAAATAATATTAGTAAATCATTTAAAAATCCTCTAAATGATATTGAATATAAATTACTCGGCGTTGTCAAACATAAAAGACCCCTTTTCACAAGAGCTATACAAACAATAGAACATTATACGATACTGTGTTAAGATTTGGACAATAGATAGAATATAATGACTTAGAAAAAAACAAAAAAATATTAAAGAAAAATCTTTAATAACACCTGCTCTGTTAATTTATGCCACTTAAGATTATTAAGAGGTTACTGTTTCAATTATATCGTTTAATATAATAAAATGCAATTATATCAATATTATCATTGGCTATTATATTTAATTTAAACTCTGAACGTCAACCTATGCTGTTTGTGCTTAACAAGTTAAACAGCAATGAATAATAAATCATACATTTTAAAGCTTTATATATTAGGAAATGAAAATAAATTTTTTATTTATTGCTATTTTGCAATAATAACATTTGTGTAAAATTTTATTAATAAATTATAATTAAAAATTGGTTCAAAAAGAAAATAACTCTAATTAAGAATGAAAAATTCCTATTTCTGAAGCAGCTTAATGCATAATTAATTTGCCGAAGTAAATTTTAATGATTAATTAATTAGTACGAAATTATATAAATTTCTAATTCCGTAATCTGCACGCCGAATTATTTTTCCGATCTTCAAATGAATTCATACACAGAATAAGAAAAATATTTTATAATTTTTTATGCTAATAAACATTATAAAATATCAGTAATTAGGATGTTAATGAGAACTTTAAACAGCGAATAATTTATCGCGAAACATATTAGATGGAAGTTACACACAGATATCCTGTATTTTGAGCATCATCATCATTCGAATCCCACGCTTCAGCACATACAAAATCTGAAACTTCATATTTTGGTGGCACAAATTATAACGCTTTTATTGTGGAAGTAGCGATTGATTCTGCTTGTTGCGAAGGGTACTTTAGTTTTGAGCCTAATAGGGGTCGGGAGGGTGGAAGTAGTTTCCGAAGGAACGGAAGGAGCACAAGATCTGAAACTTCATATTTTGGCAGCAAAAATTATAACGCTTCTATTGTGGAAGTAGCGATTGATTCTGCTCGTCGTGAAGGGTACTTTACTCTTGAGCCTAATAGAGGTCGGGGATAGTTTCCGAAGGAACGGAAGGAGCACAAAAAAATCTGAAACTTTATATTTTGGCAGTACAAATTACAACGCTTCTGTTGTGAAAGTAGCGATTGATTCTGCTCGTCACGAAGGGTACTTTACTCTTGAACCTAATTCTGTTAGAGATTAGTTTTTGAGGAATGGATCAATATATTAACTTTTTTCTGATAGCACAAATTAACACCAAATCAGTACTATTAAAATCTGATTTTATTTTTTTTTCTTGTGGTCCTGGTAGTTTGATGTTAAGCTAGCAGCGCCACACGGTTCTTTTAAATGGCATATGGTACAAAATTGTTTTTTGTAGCACAAATTAGCACAAAATGAGCATTAAATAGTTCAAAAGGTCATTTTCGATTCTGCTCATTTGGTCCTGCTAGCTTGACAGAGGTCTTCCTATTACTATCTATAATAATGTTCTTCAAACGGTTCCTAAATATAAAGTTCAATGGATAATCATTCTCTAATAATACTTTAATTATGAAACAGAAATTATCAAAGTGAAATTTAGGATTCGAAAGCAAAACCTATCAACTAATCCCGCGATTGTACCTATTTTTTGAGAAACCGGGTGCTGTGACCAAAAGTTCAAATATCTACCCGAAAAGGTCGGCTTGTGGTACCAATCAAACTCAATCAACTCATTATCCCTAATCACTGTAACATCCAAAACATCAATGTATCACCCCCTACTTCCATAGTAAACTGAAGCTTTGGATGCTGAGAATTAAAAATATGAAGAATGGAATTAACCGAAGAACGGAATCAGGCGCCGTCATGATTATATCGTCAACATATCTATAGTAAAAGAGCAACGGAGACAGAATCAAAGACAAAATTTTACTCTCCAACTTTCATATAACTAGATCTACGATAACGGAAGACAACGGAGAGCCCATAGGAGTACCTGCATGCGCGTTTAGTAGAATAAAGAAGTTTTACTCTTTATAGGTGTATTATTTGCGCGACGTCTTCTGCGCCTGACTCCTATTGCCCTTATTCTTTCCAATTTCTTTATAATTGATTGATTTATAATTAATCTTTGTTAGTTTTATTTGTTATACAGATTTATTATACGCAGGCTGTAAATATGCATCCACCTCAATGTTCTTCTTTTTTTCAATTTATTTGTTCCGTTTTTGGACCGGAAATAGTTAGATTACTTAAGTCATGGATTAAGTTACGTATTTGTTTAACTAAAAGTCTTTTACGTGCTAGATTCATAAGATACTGTATCGCAAACAATATTGTCCCACCTCACTTGCATCGGCTACATAGTTTCAACTTGGAATTTTTTAGGAACAGCTCAGTTAAAAAGTTTGAACATATTAGACACCAATGTGTTGTGAACATCTTGAAATTGGAATTGAACGATATACTTATAGGAAGATAGATTTCACTCGTGTACAGCTGTTTCGACTTGCACGTGTTATTTCTCGATGCCTTCCCATTCATATTTGTGATTCCTTTAATAAATAAGGAAAATCTTCATATCTTTTCTTTTTGCGCGAAAGGAGTAGAATTGATTCGAAGTGTTGCTGTTGTTGAAACAGAGGGAAGAATTACTAAATAATAATATTAAAAATATCAGGCCTATTCGTTATTATCAAAAGACAGTATCCGCTATCGATATTGACCATTGCAGGAATGGAGTGGTGGAGGGTGATGTTAGGTTGTCGTTGTATCCTAATGTGCAGAATCCAACTGTTGAGACAGTTAGAGAGATACAGATTGATCCTCAGCCCTTTTTTCCATTGATTCCTTCTCCTTCATTTACCTCACAGAGGAATGGCTGGTTTGTGAATTTGTCAACCGTTTTCATACCTCAAAATATACAGAACTTTTCACAATTGGGAGATAACTTTGCCTTACCTTTGAATAATAGATTAAATTTAACGGTCGATTTTATTAAGTGTATTGAAAGTAATATTTACAAATTGCCTATTGAATGGATCTCGATCTCGAACCACTCACTTCCTGTTTTAAATAACTTAGCTTCTTGTTCCCTACATCGTACGAAGGAAGATAGGAGTTTGTCACAGCTAGCGAAAGACACTAGGATTTTTTTAAGGGATATGAATGACAGGTGTTACGTCCCCTATTTTCGCGACTACATAATATATATAAATAGTAATAGACATTAATAACACACCTAGGAATAAGCAACAAGTATCACATAATATAGCATCGAGCTTGTAAACATAACCAATTCTCTCGCGTTCGCAAACCTTACCCTCTCTTTCTCACAAGGACGCGCCTAAAGCCGCCTTTCCAAAATCATGTCCACAAACGCACTTCCAAACTACCAACTCTCTCGCGTTCGCAAACTTTACTTTCTCTTTCCCATGAAGACGCACCTTAAGCCGCCTTTTCAAAACCTTGTCCACAAACGCACTTCCAAACTATCAACTCTCTCGCGTTCTCAAACCTTACCCATGAAGACGCGCCTAGAGCCGCCTTTTCAAACGCAACTACTATCCCATCTAATACTAACGTTTATTACCATTATTACAATTTTTATCATTAACTATATATAATCCTCAATTCCCCTTACATAAAATATTATTATTAATTAACCGGTACAAGCTAGCAAGCCGCTGTATCATCCTAATAAGTAATTAACCGAATAAGCCTTATACACATACACAATATTGTTAATCATACTTTATTATTTAATCATAGCATACAGACAATTGTTACACACATATA
>NW_017257775.1:21908-30180 GCF_001594055.1 Mycetomoellerius zeteki
GACTTGGTGACAGCAGCCTATCAACCCCCAAGCTACCCTGTCCTCTCAATTTTATTTATCCTTATTTAAAATTTTGTGAGACAGTAGGACGCAACACAGGGTTATTTCTACTCGTGCGGATAAGAGTAATGTGACAATAGCATTGGATAGACAGGTGTATATTTCCAAGGTAAATGAGATGCTTCAGGAAAATACTTATAAGATCATTGAAAAGGATCTGACGAGGAGGATTGTAACGGCTTACGCGCTTTTAGTTAATTGGAAAGAAGAAAAGTATGTATCTAATTCCACACATAGAAGCTTATTAAGTAATGATGGGATACTTCCGAGAGCCTACGCTCTTTCGAAGATAAAAAAAAAGCAGGATTGTCCCTTTCGTATAATAGTTTCTTCAATAAATAGTACTTTGTATTCGTTGGCAGTGTTTTTTCATAGTATTGTTACGTCCTGCCCTCCGTAGAAATACAAATTTTCTTCCCTTTTTGTTTCTTCGTTCCGCTAAATTATTTTTCCTTATTTAATCTCACATCGTCTATCTAAAATATTTCTATTAATTAATTGCAGATATTTCTAGCGAAAAACTTATTCGATGTAGTATTATTCCATCATATTGACGTCGCGTGACCCATGTATCGCGTAACCAATCGAAGCACTCGCGAGGCGCGTGCCGCATGCCGATATATTGCAACGAAATTTCAAGAAGGATAACTCCGCGCGGAGTTAAGGAATCGTTCCCATATGTTGAGAGGTCATGTCATTACCATCTTACACGAGATTGAGGAAAAATTAATCTGATTGAGACATCCCAACGCCTATAATCTTTCGAAATAAAAATAAGCTATCGCGTACCAATCACGGCCCGTGATACTCGTGTCGCTCGTCGCTACGAATCCTTAGGTAGATTTCAGCCGCTCTGGCCAAGAATACTGTTAATTTCAAGTCTCACGTTACGTTTAATACATTTTTGTTTAATTTATTATCTTTTGGCTATCATGACCGCTTTAATTAGCCTGAAACAGATGAGTAAACGCGAATTTGTCGCATTAGCAACCGCCGATCAACCGAGAGTCGGGGAAGGAGCAGCGCGGACCACGGAGAGAAGCCCAAAATTTAATTTGTTAATTACTTTAAAATTCCGTCGATTAACGCGAAATTGATTTGATTCCTCAGTTCCAAAATGAATTCGTGGCAACTGTGCCGAATTTCAGTCTGGTATGACTAATATTTCAATATCAAAAATCATTTTCCAAATTTGTTACGTTATCAATTCCGGGAAATTCAAGCTTCCCTTTCCTCCCGACTCGCGAGCGTCACCGACGGGCGCCTATATAAACGGGGCGAAAATCGAGTAGGTAGACATTTTCGATCATTCCGATCGATAGATCAGACCGAAACGCTGGAGGAATATCTCAAAAATGTACATCGCAATAATATCGCAATATCAAAAGAAAAAGAAGAAAGTACGCATGTGTTGATTTCTTTCAAGCTTTCTCTTTCCTATACCTCTCAGACTGAACTTGTAGGAGCTGCTTAATTCTTGCTTTCACCACTATCTTTTTCTACAATTAATTTCTAATTCTGCTTCTTTAATGCAATTATTCAAACAACCGCGTCGGAAATCTAAACAAAACATTTTCTGTAGAATGACTAACGAAGGAATCCGCGTCAACCTCAGTATAACCTGCGTGTCAGCCTGCAGTTCAGTAATAAATAAAAATTCAAACTTTAATATGGCGTTATATTCAACTTTCATTCAATCCATTCCCTCTTCCGAAGGATATGAAGTGACGAAACAGCTTGAATTGCTCGGATCCATCATTAATTTCTTTGCTAGATGAACGCTAATTATTTTGATTCTTGTTACAATTACAATTATTCTTTGAAGCATTAACGGCAAATTTGATACACAATTCTTAAATTCCTCAATCAAATAATTTACTTTGTCTCACATTGATAAAGAACAATGCCAAATTTCATCCCAAGAGAACAGTAACTATTAATTTAAAATTCCAAATTAATTATAATTGATCAAATGGTATAAAGGACTCCTATAGCATGCGATACACCGGCGCAGCGGTAGCAGTCTCATGGTTTGCCGCTCAACCTGAGACTCGCTCCTACTCTAATCATACCTCCCCTACTCTAATAAACAATCTGCCACTCTTCCAATCCTATATCCCGCCCGCGCACCGCGCCGGACCGTCTCTCTTTCTCCCAATTCTGCTCTTGGCAGTGACGTGACGTACCATATGATGCAAGAATTCTGCGCCAAACCGCGGGTCGTAAGATAAAGAGGCGACATCCCGCGAACGCGAAAATGCAATTCATATATGCAAAAATATTTAATTCGTAACTATTAGCAATTTTCAACGTAGTTATTTGTAATACAATTGGTGATAGTAGTATGATAGTAATAAGAACCGCTGCATCCTAACACAGTAATTCATAAATGCGAAAATATCTAAATGACTACTAAATACGTAACAGTATTATCATTAAAACAATTCCTAAAGCGGATATCAAAAGTCATATCAAAAATAGTTCTAAACTTGTTAAGGAGCTTGATGGTAGACGACTGAGTGATGAATTTCAGTTAATGTCATTGGATGTTGTTAGCCTTTTCACTAATGACTTCATCGACTATACTGGACTGTATTCAAGACCATTGGCGTTTTATTTCTAGAGATTGCTGTTTACCTGAGAAGGAATTCATCAAAGCGGTTCAATTTGTTTTAGATTCTACTTTCTTTGTTTTTGATAGTGTTATATTATATATAAACAGAATTATGATACTCCTATGGGCTCTCCGTTGTCTCCCGTCATCGCGGATCTAGTAACTCGAAAGTTGGAGTATGGAGCTTTGTCTTTGATTCGTTGCCCTGTTATTATAAGTATGTTGACGATATAATCATGGCGGCATCTGATTCTTCGGTTAGTTCCATTTTTCATATTTTTAATTCTCAGCATCCAAGGCTTCAGTTTACTATGAAAGTAGGGGGTGATAGATTGAATTTTTTGGATGTTACAGTAATTAGGGATAACGAGTTGATAGAGTTCGATTGGTACCACAAGCCTAGAGTCCTATATTATAAGAGAAGCATAAACGAGATTCGTTTACTGATTGGCTGATCGGTCACCAATCAAAACTGGGAATATCGGGCCCGCAGCTGATTTTTATACTGAACTACTGAACCTGTTTGCAAATCAGTGCAAACAAACCAGTGCACTTAATCAGTCGAATCAACGCGTATTATTTGTATTAGAGTAGGACTCTAATATGTATTATGTTAATTATTGACTTGTTAAATAAAAATTATATAAATAAATATGATTAAAGTTTGTAAGTATAAATAAGTGCTTCATTTATTCATTGTTATAATGGTAACTGCATTAGTTTAAAAAAAAATTCCTTCAATATTAAGAACAAGTGATAACAGAAAGAATGTATGCAAAATATTAATACAAAGAAATGTGATAGAAAAGGTTTAATTTATCAATGATTATATATTATACAATATGTTTTATATGCAAATAAAATTTGACATAAATGTATATCATACTAGTATGATTATTATGTTACGACCATTATCTATTTTGTAAACATGATCATCATAATAAAAAAAAATACAATTCTCTAAACAATGATGTGATCAAAATTTCGTATTTAACATGATCTATTTTCTTGTTTTATAGTTTTTGAAACTCTTTTTAGTAGCAGGAATAGACCGTAATTTGCACAACTCCTTGTCCATTTGGACAATCTCTTTGAACATCTTATGTAACTTCTGCAGGCCTAAGTCACGATCAATTCTCAAGTCTACAATAATTTGTGATGCTTCGGCACATTGCAATTTCAGTTCTTCAATTGTACAATATTTTGCTTTAGAAATTGGTATAAAAAGGATTGGATGTATTTCTTGAGTTGCATGAATCTAAAACAAATTATAGCAAAGGATGTAAAAATTCTGTTGACATTTTATACAATTGCGAACATGTTATTTTTACTCACGTTTGTAGAAAATTCATTTGATACTTGATTAGAAATAATATCAATTTCATCACATTGTTTTTCCTTTTTATTAAAAAAAGTGACAAATGTTAAAAAGACCCCGTCTACCTCGAATTTTGATAAAAATATACTCAATCGATGCGTTTTTGCACGAAACAAAAGAATCTGGCAGAAAAAAGTGTCGCTCTGCCTCGCGAACCGAGATATTAAGGTTTAAAGTTGACGACTATTCAGATTAGGAAATCAACAAAATATATGTCATATGATGATAATTTTACTTACTTAAATGTTTTAGAAATATTAATGTCATGTACCGATTTAGTCTGTAGTTCTCAATTGATATTTCGCAACTTTTGTAATCTTTTATTTTACGTCGTTTATGATGTTGGAAAATAAAAATGTTTCTGATTGATTAAATTTCATGAAAAATAAAACTTTTGATATTTCTTCGGAAGAAATAACGTAGTATTGTAGTGTAACCGGAACCTCAGCTCCGGGTGCTCCGTTTTGGTCCTACCAATTCCATTCTTCCACGGTCGCCACGTCCTTTCACCTCCTAGGACGAAGGTTGCTCCCAACTCCTTCCCCGGATGCCGCCCATCTGCCCCTGATTCTGGTACTCTTCACGGTCAGTCGTCGCTGGGAATTTCTAAGGAGAAGGTTGGGTCTTCGCAATGAGTACACCACTGAGTTCTTGGGTTCAACAAAACAACTCGTTTATTACAGTACTAACTTCGCGATTGTACATCGGTCGTTCGGGCTACGCGATCGAATGCCCCATCTCGGTCGCCACTTGTCCGATGTGCGTGTTACTCCCCGGTCGGTTCGCGATACAGAATCACGCGTTGTTTTCTATGCCCAGGATTCCCTTACTCCTCTATCGCATTTGACGATCGCGCGCGTATCACGGGCTTCTCTCCGTGGTCCCGTCGCGGCTCGAACTTCACTCGCCTCGGACTTCTTTCGTCTACCGATTAAGTTTCGCTCGTCACAGCCACCCTTTCGCTAGCGCTCCGCAGCGGGTTCTTCCCGTTTCGACGGTTCGAAGGCCACTCTCCTTTCTTGCTCTCTCGGTGGGGTTTTATTCCCACCTTCGCTCGCTCTCTAAGCGCTTACCTCGCTCGCTCGCTTCTTCGATCGCTGATTCGCTTAGTCTCTGATTACTATCGATTTCGCTCTGGGTTTAGAGTGTGGTTCAGGGTTAGCAGGGCTTAGACTGTCCTGGGGCGGTTGTTCCGTATTTTACCTTGCTCTGGGCTACTCCGCCCCAAGATTCCCGCGTAACACTGGACCGCGCTATGACCTTCCTCACATCCTCCACCGTAGTTATCGGTTTGGCCCTCTCTAGAACCTAGTTCCGCATGTAATTTTATCCTAACCCCTGTATTGGCTTCTAGATCCTGTTCCTAACCTCTATACTTGTTCTAGCTACGAGATCCGATCCGTGGATCCTATTATGTTCCTCTATGGGCTCTTGCCCCTATCACCATTTCGACTATAATGTTTGCGTTTTCTTTCTACGCTGTTCCTACCGGTTCCGCTTGGACCATATGCGATTTCGCTCCGTAGTCCTTATTCTAGTGCTTCTCGGATTTCATTCCCTATCGCCTTTTCCTACCAGCTGCTCGCACTCACCAGTGGTCCTGCTCCTTTTACCTTATTTTGATGGGATTCAAAATTACCTCCGTAATTTCTCCTTGGGTGCGTTGCGGATTGCATTCCCAGTCGCGATTTTCCCCTATCTATCTTCGTTTCCTAATATTCTTGTTACTATCGGTTAGTTTGTATGGGATCCAAAATCCCCTCCGTAGTTTATCTTTAAGGCCCTTCCGGGTTTCATTCCTCACCTTGCCTTTCAGCTAGCTATTCGCGTCTACGGGTACCGGTGCTCCTCTATCGATTCTGACTGATGGTCATAACGTCCCTGTTTACCCTACAATGCTCGCCACCTCTTTTGGTGAACCCTGTGAGCTAATCCCTTTAAGCGAAACCCATTGAGTTGGATCTTAGACTCGAGATTCTAATGTGGGTCCTACGTACCCTAAACTATTTACAAACTATTTACAACTTAACTCTAACTTATGGCTACCGCTTATATTTAGGTTCCTTTATTTTTCTTTTCTTTTCTTATTTTCTAATTTTCGCTTAAACCTATCCTTATAGTCTAACTTATATCTAACTTATACGTATGGGATGTCCCCTGCGTCCGCCTCCCTTGGACGCCCTTGGCCGCAGGCGTATCCAAGCCGGATACGGCTGCAGTAGTACCTTCAACTTAACCTCTAGAATCTAACACATGATCCTTAGAGAGAGAGAGAGAGAGAGAGAGAAAGAGTATAACTGCTTTGTTATGATTGATCAGCTGCGGATCCGATATTCCCGGTTTTGATCGGTGACCAGTCAGCCAGTCAGCAAGCGAATCTCGTTTGCGCTTCTCTTATAATATAGTACTCTATACAAGCCGACCTTTTCAAGTAGGTATTTGAACTTTTGTTCACAGCACCTGGTTTCTCAAAAAATAGGCACAATCGCGGGATTGATTGATAGGGAGGTTTTGCTTTCGAGTCCTAAATTTCACTTTGATAATTTTTGTTTCATAATTAAGGTATTGTTAGAGAATGATTATTCATTGAACTTTATATTTGAGAATATTAGCAACCGTTTGAAGAACATTATTATGGCTAATAATAGGAATGTTGTTAGTGGTAATAGCGTTAATGTAGTGCAGCCTTCGTGATTCACTGTTCCTTTCATTCGTGGTATTACTGAGAAGTTTGGTAGATTGAATAGCGATCATATGAGGGTACCGTTTCATAGTATCAATAAATTACGAGAATTCATTAAGGTACATAAGGACCCCTTACCGCGTGACAAGAAATCAAATGTTTATAAGATTTCTTGTAAGAGTTGCGACGCGAGTTATATGTAGACAGCGTGTTCCATCGGATATGCTCCGTGATTCTTGACTTTAGCTGTCTACACATAACTCGCGTCGCAACTCTTACAAGAAATCTTATAAACATTTGATTTCTTGTCACGCGGTAAGGGGTCCTTATGTACCTTAATGAATTCTCGTAATTTATTGATACTATGAGACGGTACCCTCATATGATCGCTATTGTACCCGTAATGTTATAACGGAGTATAACATCGGTTACAAGAAGAGACAATGTTACCATAATTTCGATTGGGACAACGTTACAATATTGGACAAGGAACCACATTATAGGAAGAGATTGATTTCGGAGATGATATTCATCAGGAGACACACGCACGGGCGGATCAACTTGCAGACGGATATGGAGGGGCTTCCCAAGGCCTATCTCCCGATTATAGACAAGCTATAAGAGATCGAGTTGTTATCGCCCCTAGTCAGTCTCTGTCGCTCGTACACAGTAGTGAGTCTTTCCGGCGTGATTTTTTATTACTTTCCAAACTTTATTTTATCAAAATTGATTAACGTTTTAAAGTTAGATTTTCCCATTTGTAATCTCAAAAAATACTAGCTAAATCTAAAAGTGATCTCACTGTGTTTGATACTGACTGGTCAACACATCAAGAACCGGTTTTTGAATTATTAATAATAATGTTTGCAATATGGTGCTTTGTGATCACACTGAGCATCCTTATTTTCAGGAAAATTAATTATAATCTTAAAGTTTTTTGATAAATTAGTGTTTTCCATATTCTCTATTTCGATATTTTCAATATTTTCTTTACTTTTTCTTTTTTCTTTTTCTTTCATTCTTATTTGGGTTTAATTTCTAGCATTTAAATTCTCGATGTAGGAGAGTTCACCATGACAAGATAACTTTTATTCACAGTTTATATATGTTACTTTGTGTTGTCTCTGGATGATGGATCAAAAGTGAGTCGAAACATGTAAGCGCGTTTAGTAGAATAAAGAAGTTTTACGCTTTATGGATGTATTATTTGCGCGATGTCTTCTGCGCCTGACTCCTATTGCCCTTATTTTTTCTTTTGATTTACAATTTTTTTTTATTTATAAGGAGTCTTTGTTAGTTTGATTTGTAATACGGATTTAAATAAATGTATATGTATATATACGAGGGGCACTATTTATATTTTGAGCCTAATAATAAAAAAACAATAATTTGTCATTGAAAATGACTTTATTGTTTTTCAAAATATTCTCCTTTATGATCTATACACTTTTGCATGCGTTCGAACCACTTGTTTGCACCAATCGACACGAGCATCTTTTTGAGATTTTGTCAGATTATGTGGGATCCAACGAGAACA
>NW_017257775.1:30288-30552 GCF_001594055.1 Mycetomoellerius zeteki
CACAGCATCAATGTTTTCTGACACAACAACTGATTTTGGACAACCTTTCACGACTTTCGTCGTTGAGCGAATGGCGACCACGATTAAATTCGTTATACCAGCGTTTCACAGTGGCAAAGGATGGGGCTTTATCGCCAAAAGTGGAAGTAAGTTGATCGATGCACTCCTGTCTTGATAATCCACGTCGAAAGTCGTAATAAATCATTGCACGAAAATTTTCACGAGTTAATTCCATTTTTTCGCTGAGACACAATTTTCAAGTGA
>NW_017257775.1:30604-40221 GCF_001594055.1 Mycetomoellerius zeteki
ATGGTCAAAAATGTCAAACTTTCTAGTGGAAACGTCAGATGGCACCTGACAACACTCAGTGTTGCCAAGGCTCAAAATATAAGTAGTGCCCCTCGTATACTATTTATTATTTATTTTATTTATTTGTATCTATATATTATTAATATTATTTATGTTTATATTTATACTTATATTATTTATATTATTTATACTATTTACTTATTTATTTATATTTTGTATTAGAAATGTATAAGGTTCTCACATTTAAAATAACAATGCAAAAATTTTCAAAAAATTAATAGAACAATAATGACTGGTTTTTTTTGAAGTACTATAACTGTAACATGTTATTTTTTGGAAAAAAATGTTGCTCTAACTAGTTACTCTTACAAAGTAACTTTCCTAATGTATGTACGTATGGATGTATACTACCTTGATCAAAAAGTTCCCGAAATTCATTCAGAAAATTCAAAATACAAGTTTATTCATCAAAAGTGATATTGTCCCCTTCAAAGTACTCCCAATGTATTATTTATTTATTTATATCTGTATTATTTATATTAGTTATATAAATATTTATATTATTAATATTATTTATATTATTTATTTATTTATTTATATTTTATGTTAGAAATATATTCTCATATTTAAAATATCAATGAAAAAATTTATAAAAAATTAATAGAAAAATAACGACTTATTTTTTTAGATACTATAATTGTAACATGTTATATTTTGAAAAAAAAACTTATTAAAAAAGAACTCTAACTAGTTACTTTTACAAAGTAACTTTCCAGATAGATAGTGCAGAGATAGATGTACTCAAGACGGCGTAACTTTTACAAATGTCAAGCTATGGCGATAAAATTTAGTGGAAATGTCAATGATAGATGTGGTAACCTAACCAAAAAAACAGAACTCAAATCAGCTGACTTAGAGCATCACCTGGTGGTAATTCCGGAAACTTTTTGATCAAGGTATGTATGTATGTATGTATGTATGTATGTATGTATGTATGTATGTATGTATGTATGTATGTACGTAATTCTTAAAGCAGTTTCTTTCTTTGTATAAAGTATATTAAAATATAACTTTACCGGTTTGTAATCTGTAGTGAACATCACTCGTTGTCATGATCTTATAAATTAATATAAATATACGATTGCTCAAATTCATTAGTGTTGTTTTCTTTATCCATAATGATGAATAATTATATATTTTAAAACACGTTACGCTTATTAAGCGTACTTTCAGTTTGCTGAAAATAATGACGAATATTTATCAAACATTTAAATTTATAGGCGTTTCTAAAAAAATTTAATGAGCTGTATTTGCTGCTTAGCGGTTTGAGTTATGTTGTTAAACAATACAGGTTAGGAGGATATTTTTATTATGATTAAAATTTAAAAATAACTATCAATAATCTCATTTATAGATTGTATATGTGAGAAACACAATCGATAAACTAGAATCCTATATTGGTCGGAGCTAGATCTTAATTGCTCAAATAATTCAATCTTGAATCACTAAATATGCGAGATTACTACAATAATTTAATTGCGTTTATATAGTTCGGAAATTTTTCGGCGCGCAGTTTGTTAGACTACAAGTGTGATATATATATGTCATGTATATATATATATACAATATTATATTTAATGATTCAAGATTGAATTATTTGAGCAATTAAGATTTAGCTTCGATCGATATAGGGTTCTAGTTTAAAAATAACTATCTATAATGTAAATATAATTATGATAATTATAATAATAATAAATGTAATACCTTTTATACTCTTACCAGGATTATTTTTAAAAGCTAAGATTATATCTTGCAATTTTACTTCACAGCACACTACGCTTACTATAATTTTAGGACCGTTCAATAAAATTTTCAAACGGTTGAAAGTGCAACCTGATGCATTAATGTAGCACTAACTTCTGCTGAACGCAGTCAGTGACGGTCAGTCACAACGTGATTAATCGAAGCGCCCTCTTAATCAATACGCCCATACAATACAGTAAAATTGCAAAATGATTGCAGATATATCTCATTGCAATGTTGTAATATTGCAAATAGATTGCGCGATGTATTTGTAATGTCAGAGCATCATAAAATGTCCTCTTTCAGCAAGATTGCGCCTTAATGTCGTAGCAATGTTGCAATGCAATGTATTATATTTGTAATCATTATTAAAAATAATTCTTTTATTATTACTGATATAATTTGAAATACAATTTCCGATATAAATAAAAAGTAATACAGGAAAAGAAATAATTAATATACACTACTCAACAAAACATAGGGAACACTTTCGAACACGCTCAAAATTACGCAATATTCAGAACACCATAACTCGGTGAAAAATCGTCGCAGAAAATAAATGAAAAAAGCATTTTAAATCTTGAAATCTCTACTTTTTAAATCGGTAATCGATATTTCAATTTGATCGATCCTTCATGGAGCTGCGAGGATACAAACGGATACCCGTAAAATTTGAAAATTTTGATCAAATTTTACAAAGGTCTGTGGCGTGTATTAAAAATTGCACAATAATGCGGTTTACAGCATTCGAAAGAGTGAATCTTTACCTTCGATTTACTTTTTTAATGATCGTTCTGATTTTTTTTTCACCGAGTTATTGAACCATGAAGCAAAAGTGACATTTTTACTTCAACATTCAATAATTCGGTGAAAAAAAATCGTAAAACGACTAATAAAAAACGAATTGAAGATATTCACTCTATCGAATGCATTATTATGCGATTTTTAATACACGCCATAGACCTTTGTAAAATTTAATCAAATTTTTCAAATTTAACGGGTATCCATTTGTATCTGCGTAGCTCCATGAACGATCAGTCAGATTGAAATACCGATTACCGATTTGAAAAGTAGAGATTTCAAGCTTTAAAATACTTTTTTCATTTATTTTCTGCGACGATTTTTCACCGAGTTATGGTGTTCTGAATATTGTGCAATTTTGAGCGTGTTCGAAAGTGTTCTCTATTTTTTGTTGAGTAGTGTATATTTTATTATAATTATTATATTTTTTTTACACTTGGTTGCAAATTTTATATGCAGGTATATATTTTTTAAATTTACGTATAGTTTTACGTATATATTAACGTATATAGACATAGATTTCACACTTTATGCAAGTACATCTATTTTGTACAAAATTTTAACTGGTGATGTGGAAATAATAAGAAACTCGATCCACGTATTCTGTTTAATTTTTGTTGCAATATTCAAAGAATTTTTTAAATCTAAATATTACAAATATGAGTTGATTATAAAGTTCGAAAAATCATTACAGAACAAAAAAATTGACACATCTTATCTAACTAGTTAAAGATTAATGCACATTTTATGAGTACACGCATTTTGCACTTTATGCAGGTACACAGAGAAAAATTTACTTTAAGTTAAACTAATTTATACATCGGAATAATCCAATCAAATGGATGTTCAAATTATTTGAACTTCTTTTTTAAACAAAATTCTTTTTATTAAACAGAATATTTTTCATTTAAAATTAAATTTGTTTTAATAAAACAAATGCAAATAGAATTCTTGATGCTAAACAAATATTTAATTTTCTCTGTGTTTTATACTTTATTTTTACAGGTACGTATATTTTGTACTTAATTCTAAGTTATAACTAAAAAAAGAGATCCAGATTCTATCTAATCAGTCAAAAATTATCACAGGTGAAACGTTCCACGTCAACGAGGTCTGGGCAAATGTTTGAGCAAAATTTGTAAAGTCGAAATAAGACGTTCGAGAGCTTAAAATTTTCGTTTTATATGTGGTTTAAGGAAAAATGTGGCGTTTTTGAAAATTCAAAGAGGCTGCTCCAATATAGCGGTTAGAATAGATAAAAAATTTATGAAAATTATTGAAAACTTTTATTTCATTGATCAGGTGGTCGAAAATTAATTCGATTTCCATGAAAATCGATATTTGTGTGTTTTTCGAATCATTCGTGAACAATCCGTAATCATATTTTCAAAATTCGAAATGACGGATCCAGAATGTATTTTCCAATTCATTATAAATTTTTGTTCACAATGATATTCTTGAGACTTCTACTGGTGTTTCCTATATGAAAATCATGCGTTTCGCGTGTCCATGTCATGGGTTTTCTCCGTGTCCAGATTCATTCTTGGAATGCTAACGTTTCGTGAACCTTGCAGTCTACTTCATCAGGGCGAGGAGCAGCCTGATACTGAGCTGTGAAAGGATCCTATCCATCCTTCCATTTGTTAAAGGAACAACAGACCGGATTGGTAGGATATTTAACAAACACAATATCCGAACTATCTTCAAATCACCCAAAAAGATAGGACAAATCTTAAGAAATTCTAAAGATCAAAGACCTCCACTCAGTTCCACAGGAGTATACAAAATACCTTGTTCCTGCGGGCAAGTATATATTGGAGAAACCGGAAGAATGATCAATCTACGGATAAAAGAACATCAACGTGATGTCAGGCTAAAACACGCCATGTAGTCGGCATTATCAGAACACAATATCGAAACAGGACATGGAAGACCATTCTCCCGGCTACTGAAGACCAACCGATTTCTTCTCCTCCCCTCCACCCACATTTTTCTTCCTCCCCCCTCTTCTTTCCCCCTACCACTCCAACAAGTGTAATATAAAGGGAACGGCCCGGAGGAACAGCTCAATATCAGACTGCTCCTCGCCCTAATGAAATGGACTGCAAGGTTTATGAAACGTTGGCATTCCAAGAATGGATCTGGACACGAAGAAAACCCGCGAAACGCATGATTTTCATATTTTGTTCACAATCTATATAAATCTTGACGAAATGCATCTTGGGAGACTCTCACATACCCTATACTAAATTCCAGTTATGTTCAGACATAAAATGTATTTGATCATATTTATACAAATGTGGACATATAAGGCTTTATTTGGACAAAATTTGAGGCATATAAAAATCAAGTATGATTATATTTGGATTCCCAATTTTTGGACGATGGTGGGATTTTCAAATAAAAATCTATTTTGTGAATGTCTGTAATTTCAGATATTAAGAATTTATCCCGAATTTACGATTAAATTATATCTGAATTTTATTTGGAAATACATACTAATAGTTCAAGCAAGAATTTCCATTTTTAATCTATTTAATCTATTTAATGGATTGCATAATAAAAGTTAATACTATCTCTATTTGGAAATCCGTTACTAATAAATCCCGAAAATAATTCGGAAATGCAAGTAATGTAAAGTGGTTACAATCTGTAACCACTATGAAACTTCAGTGACTGCATTATCAAAAAATGAGACATGCATTCAATATTGTACGAATATACGTTATTTCACAAAAAAAGTAACATTAAACACAGACTGACAAAAGTGATGTTGTTCTATCAGGCTTACTCGATTATACGGAACAGGACGATATAAATCTTATTTCCTCACTAATCATTGATAAAACTGTAATACCTCACATGTATAACCGTTGTAAATATAGAAATTCAGTTTATCATGGAACGACATATACAAGACCTACGAGAAACAATACCATAGTAATACTAAAGTGCAATAAAATCGTCCAAATTAAGTCTTTTATTTACATCGATGGAAATTGCTATGTATAACAGCTCATGTTATTACGACTTCAATAATAAGTTCTGATAAACTATCACACGTCGAAGAAGTATTGGAAGTAGGAAATACGTCATTTTATAACATTGATGACATTAAAAACAAAGTCGTATTTATCGATGTAGGGGAAAAAAATATACGTGCTTAATTCCCAACAACTACGGTTTCCAATAATTAATTTAATGAAGTACTCTTTGAGGACCTTTGTAAAGGTATACTTATTCGCATTATGCCCGAAGTTTCATAAAGCTACAAAAAAAATTGAAATTATATTATTTATTCGAGGAATAAGATAATGAAAACAATAGGAAGTGATAAGCAATTCACTGTTTCAGTAGAAATGATTTTATTATTAATTGATCATTTTAAAGGATTAACTGTCAAGAAATGAATCTACACGACAGTATTTGTATTACAATGAAATGTGTATGTTTATTTATGTTTTTCAGGAAAACCGTTGTACAATGAGAAACGTTTTATACAGGGTGTCCAGCCCCACTCTTACAATCTCCCATAGGAAGGTAGATGGGATCGAAATAAACATAAAAGTCCTTTACCGTTTAGCGATATCCGTAATAATAATCGAGATATTAAAGTTTGAAATTGTACTAATGAGAGCGCGCCTATAGAAAGAATAGAAACGGCTCCGGTCGCTCGAGGTATAGCCCGGCCCACTTTGACAAACGATGGATGCGGCGGCAGGAGAGGCAAGAGGGGAAGCGCGCCGTTGCTTAGCGCTCGGCATCGCCGCTCACACGTCTCACCGCACCGCACCAAAGGACTCGCGCGATGGCTGTTACGCACAGTATTTATCAGTATTCAATCATAATAGAGATGTGCGAATCAGTTCGAATTCGAATCGAATCGAATTGTAATGAATTTGATTAGATTCGTTTTCAAATATGAGAAATTTGAAATCGAATAAGTTCGAAATTTCGAATCGTCGGTGGTTCAATTTCGAATTCGTCTATTTTATTTGCTTTATTTTAATGTAATAATAATAATAAGCTCGGGAGGCAGCCACCAGTTGAGGCCTGCCAACGACACGCAGACTAGGTCCATTGTGTCTTCCCGGCCGACTATCTCCAGATCAGACCTGTCTTCCTCCAGAAACGGAGGAGGTCCCTAACCTGGAGAGACATACCTGCTCGGGCTCGAGAAATACCGAGTCCAAAAGAAGCCGCCTTTGTCTTGCATACGCTGGGCATTCACATAACACGTGGAGAGAAGTTTCTTCCTCGTGTTCGCACTTCCTGCACTTCCGGGTTATCACTGTGCCCCAGCTTATGCATGTGGTAATTAGTGAAGCCATGGCCCGTGTAGATCTGCACCGTCAGCCTGGCTTCCCCTCTCCTCAAGGCCCTAATGCTCCTGGCAAGGTTCCTACTGGGCGTCTCTCCCAGCAGGGCTCTCGCCTGCTTGCATTTGATTCTTATCTCTTCCTTCCAATAGTTGATATGATGGTCCCATAACCAGCCCTTTATTTTTGCCCTGCAGATGCAGCTGGACAAACCTAGAGCCGGTTCCGGTCCCACCAGCCTGGCTGATGAGCCACTTCTTGCCAGCTCATCAGCAATCTCATTACTTTTGATTCCCGAGTGTCCCGGGACCCATACAAGAGCACCATCGTTGCCCGTGAACAGTCTGTTCAGAGCACATTTGCACTCCAAGACCAGCCACGAGTCAAAGACGCATACCCTCAGCGCCCCCTGAGCCGCCTTGCTATCGGAGCATATCCTGATGCTTCTGCCCGTCTCTTCTGATGCGGTTAGCGTATGAGCACAGCCCATGATTGCTACCACCTCCGATTGGAATACAGTGGTGAACTCTCCAAGAGGGAAAGCCTCCCTGACTCCACTACGGCATCCGTAGATCCTGGCACTGGCGTCCTCATCAGTCTTGGAGCCATCCGTATACCAGACGTCCCCATTCCTAATAGCGGGCACTTCATGCCTCTTCCAGTCTTCGCGACTAGGAATATAGATCTTGTAAGATCTGTCGCGCCTTATTGGCATTCTGTCCTGCCTCATGTCAAACATGGTTTCCATTTGGAGCTCCCGCAGTAACCAGGTGTGAGTCACACCGCTCATCCATTTTCCCTCGCATTTCAACCTATACGCAGTGACCGCTGCTGCCGCCACTATCGCGAGATGGAGTGGTTCTATGCCGAGCAGCACTCCCATTGCCGCCAGTGGCGTTGTCCTCATTGCACTAAAAGCCCCCCTTAAGAAGAGAGGCCTGACGCGCTCCAGTGATGCGCGGGCCTCGGTTTGCTGTGTCCTTGGCCACCAGACCACCGCAGCATAGAGCAATCTTGGTCGGAGCACCGCGGAGTATAGCCAAAATACTCTGTCTGGCTGCAATCCCCAAGTTTGCCCAAAGGTTCTTCTGCACATCCAAAAGTATGTGCTGGCTTTCTTACATACTGATTCCAGGTGCAGCTTTCAGTTCAATCTTTTATCCAGGACAATTCCCAGATACTTGACCGACATTCCAGGAGTCAGTCTGACTCCCTTCAATACGAGCCCCTCCACGGGGCCTATTTTGTACTTGTATGTAAAGATCACCAGACTTGTCTTACTCGGGTTCACCGATAGACCTGTCCTCTCACACCATTCCTCCACCACCCCTAGAGCCCCTTGTGTGAGCTCCAAGAGCGTTTCCAGGAAAGAGCCTCCTATCAGGATCGCCAAGTCATCATCCGATTGTCTTGAAGCCCTTGTCATTAAGCTCTTCAAGTAGCCTATCCGCTACTAGGCACCACAAGAGTGGTGAGAGGACTCCCCCTTGGAGATAGCCTCTACCCACCCTATCCTATCCCTATCTCTATCCCTATCCTTCGACACTCACCTAGCGATGTCATCACTTGGCGTCCAAGCATTCCCCGGATCCATTCAACAAGTTTCACCGGTACTCCCCGCCTTGCTGCCTCGGCACAAACCATCTCATGTGGAGCGTTGTTCAAGGCCCCCTCAATGTCTAGGAAGGTGCCTACCAAAAAGCCCCCATCCTGGAGTTATCGTTCAATACTGTAGACAACCGAGTGGAGGGCTGATATACTCGAGTGGTCAGCCCGGTAAGCGTGCTGCTTGGCATGCAGCGGATAGCGAGCCAGCACACAGTCCCTAATATATACTGTGACATTGCAGTTCCGCTGCAGCTTCGCAGCGACCCTTCGCCGTCACAAAGCGCGGATTCGCGCCTGACCCGAGCCGGGACACGCGAGCGGGCGAAATCTCCAGGGGGCGGTATACTAGCGTTAAGTTAATTTTTTTCTAGTCCCCGGCGAATTTATTCCGTATGTAACCATTACGAAAACCTCGCCGAGCGAAGAAACCATCGAAGGGAAGACAACCACGGAAGAATCCCGCGGGCCGGAGACAGGCGGAGAAAAGGATTTTGCGGCGCCCGAGCCCCAGGATGATGCGAGGGACATGACGAGCAGAAAAGGATCCCGAGCATTCCAGCAAGCCATATAACGTCCGGCGAGCCGCAGAAGATGTCGTGAAGGCGATGCCACGACATCGGCGCGGACGACCGGGGCGGCCAGCGAGGGAGGCCCACCCGGGAAAATTCTCGGGGCTACAAGGCGCCCCGTAGCATCTCCCCACGCACGTGAAGGTCCTTGCGCGTGAAGGACCGCTAGCCCGCTAATTGGTCGCGGCAACGCGCGACGCGGCTGCGCAACCCCATAGGGGGGAAAGCTCGCGGATTGATCGCGCATCGATCGCGATCCTGCTCGTCCTCTTCCGTTTCGAGCTGCGCTAGCGAAAAGACGTCCCGGCCCGACTAGGTTTTGGAGAAAGACGAGCGAGAGGCCCCGAGAGGAGGATCATCGGAGGATCAGGCTATCGGTGAGGTTGCCCCTTGGGCGGATATCGTGTAAAGTCGCATGTAACGGGGCGGAGGGTCGCTCTCTCGTTCTGTCGTCGGAATTTCAAATTGGTGCGATGGCCGCCATAAGCGGCGCCTTCTTGGTGTTACAGGTACGGCG
>NW_017257775.1:40358-45385 GCF_001594055.1 Mycetomoellerius zeteki
CGAGGCGGAAGAGCTATCGCGTTGGATATCGCGAGCGCGAGCTCGGCGATCGCGGGTACTTTCCGCGTGCCTATTACCGGTGGGTGTGTGCGTGTGTGCGTGGATAAGCGAGCATATGTTAGAGCGGTTACCGTTACTCTGTGTCTGTTCTCAAAGTTGTAAACTAGCGAGTTGGCGTGTGAGAGTCTTTTATCGGATAGTATCGTCTTCGCGTCCGCGTGGGATTCACCGATTACGGTACCCTGCATCCTTCCCGGCGTGTGCGTGTGCCGTCCGAGAAGAGGGCTTACTTTTAAAACTTTTCCGCCGAGCCTCGCAACGGAATATTCGGCTCAGCGGCGTGAATGAGCATGCATGACGATTTGCGAGATCCCGACACCGAATCTGCCTGGTTAATTTGCTTGCTAAGTTAGCGGCTTGCTATCGTTCTCTCTGCAGTTCTCGCGTCTACCCGATCGCATGTCTTGATCGATTCAATAGCGCAACTATCGTTCCGCTGCGTTATACTTAATGTTCTCTGTCTATTAATAATTTTTCTTCCTCTATTTCAATATTTTCTTTTCTTGTACTGTCTTTCGCCTCGGCATAGTAAACACGCTTATTATTTACTTAGTGGAAACGATGGTGTTAACGCCCTGCCTCCGAAGATCCCGTTCATCCTACTGCAAACCGGCCCTTACCCGTACCCCCCCCCCTCTGCCGTTAGGTAGAGCTAGCCAGCCCTTACGCGAGCGAGAGACTGCTCTCGGTTTTTGGTGATATTTCGTGCTCACGGAGTTTCGCGGTTTCCGCGTGGTTCGCGCTTCCGTTCGCGAAATCGACGTTGCCTTGAAGCAGGTCTGGCGCCCAACTTTGTCGCGGCTCTCGATTCTCGCTCGACCGCGTGAGGCACACTCCCGTACGAGGGCCGTCACCTTCCCTCCGATCCGATTGATCTGCCGTTTCCCGGAGTGCACTCCCGTGCGCCGGGGAAAGGCGTGACAATACATCAACCAGTTTTTCCAACGTTTTAAGAAGGAACTTGGTCAAGCTGATCGGTCTAAAGTCCTTAGCAGTGGCATGGCTCGCCCGCCCCGCTTTAGGAATAAAGACGAATCTCGTCCTTCTCCACGCTCGGGGGATGTAACCGAGAGCTAGAAAGCCCCTCAACATCCTCTTGAGGGGTTTGATTATCTCTCTGAAGGAGAGCCGGGAAAATAAGATCGGGCCCCGCCGACTTGAATGGTTGAAAGGAGCCAATCACCCATCTAACTCTAGTTGGCCTCACTATTTCTGCCGCTAACTTCCAATCGTTGGCACATGCCCTGAAGAAGCCCGCGCCAACTTCCTCGCACCTATCTACCCTCCGAAAACCAGGAAAGCTGGCCTCCAGAAGATGCTCCAGGCATCTTTCTTCGGATACCATGGTACCGTCTGACATTCGAACTGCCTCCAACGCAACGTCTGGGTTCCTGGACAGAAATTTACAAAGCCTGGCAGTGGTCGATATTCCCTCCACGAACTCGCAGAAATCCCGCCAGCTCTTCTTCTTTGCTTCTACCACAGAGTCTCTATACTCCTTTTGAGTCTGTAAAGATCCCAGTCGGAAGGCCGGCCCATATTCCTCGCCTTGTTCCAAGGTTTTCGAGCCTTGACCCTGAGGCTCTGCAACCGTGGATTCCACCAGGGGGTTCCCCTGTTGTTGATGACTGTCCGGACAGTTCGCCTCATAGGAGCCAACCAGAACCCTTTGTAGATGATCCACGCAGAGCTCCAGCTCCCCCGCCGTCCCGTGCTTTCTGGCGAAATCCTTGAGGTTCCTTTCCAGGTCCCTCTGATAGGAGTCCCAGTCTGTCCTCTTTGGGTTCCTTATCTTCTTGTCTTCCACTTTGAGATCTGAAAGTCTGAAAGATATTAACCTGTGGTCGGAAAGCAATGGCTCATCCGACACCTTCCATTCCCTCACCTTCCGCACAGACCCACGTGAGCAGAGAGTGAGGTCTAATACCTCACTCCTCCCCGCCGCACAGAGGTGGGTTCGTTACCTTTATTCAGAACTTCCAGGTCAGTCGTTATCAAATACTCCAGCAACTTCCTTCCCCTTTCGTTTGTATCGGTACTTCCCCATATGGTGTGGTGCACATTAGCATCGCACCTCACCACCAGTGGCAGTCCTTCCTTCTGGCAGAGATCCACCAACTTGACTAGCTCAGCGGTGTCTCCTCTCCATGCGGGAAGTGGGCCGGGCAGATGACCAGCCTCCTGGTGCCTCCAGCACTGCCAGCTGTCATCACCTCCACCACCGTCAGGTCCCTAGAATATACCTCGGGCAAGAGACGTGCATCCAGCCTCCTGACTGCTATGCACGCCCTTCAAGGGCGGCCCTTGGTCCCTGTTCGGTGAGAGCTTTGAAGAGCTTCCCACATACTGCGACCCCCCTGACACGCCCACGGGCGACCCATGGTTCCTGTATCAGGGAAATGGCTGTGCGCCTCACAGACTGGCGTCTGGCTAGAACCGCCGAGGCCCCTTTGCTGTGATGCAGGTTAATTTGGGTAACCTCGATCACCGTCCAGTCCATTGTTTGATCTAGTCTTTAGATCGAGGCTCCTCCTAGTCCCCCTTCCCACTATAAGATCAGTAGATATACTAGACGGGTTATAACCCATGGGGCTAGAGGGGAATGCGGGGCGCGGGGGATACTCGGTGGTGAGGGGAAACGGAGTGCGGAGATTCTTCGGAGGTGGGGGTATGACGTCACTGGGCGAGCGGTAACGGGGCGCTGGGAAGGTCCTAGGGTCGCCGGTACTGCTGTTTACCTAGGACCCTTTTTTCCAACTTGCAAAATCGTTTAATTACGGTCATCTTTTGTGCGTAGACCCATGGATACGAAGGAAGGAAAGATGGAATAAATAATTTTATCCAGTTATAAGATTATTTAGTTAATACATTTATTTATATTGAAAAAATTTTTAATATTAAAAGTATATAAAAAAATAAAAAAGTTATGTATATATAAAAAATAAAAAAATATCAAAAACGAAAAAGCATTACATTAATATGCATATAAAAGAAGTTTTACATATATAATATAAAAATTATAATACTTACACAAATAGATCCGATGTAGGGTCGGAGACCAAAGAGTTCCTGCAAATGCAGGTTCTCGTCCCTCCACATGTCGCTCCAAATATGATCCTCCCTGGCCAATCGCCGTTGGAGTCTCACCAACCGTCGGTGTGAGCAATTTATGAATCGTCTGATTCTAATATCACCCCACGATATAGGCTGCAAAAAGAATTGTGAATATTACTATAAAAAAATAGCATATTGATATACTTTATTTTTAATATAAATATTGAACACATACCAACGGGATGATCCTAACTCCCTCCGCAGGGTCAACCACTCCTTACAGTCATTATCCACCATGAGATACTTGAAAAAAAACAAAAAAAATGTTAAAATACAAATAATATACTCATAATATAAAAAAAATGAAAATATATAGGGTAACTCCGGTATATACGCCGCACCTATCAAAAACTTAATTTATTAAGTATTATTTGCTATGTTTATAGTTAACGAACTATATCAGTAAAAACTTTGTACTGTCTACTAGTAAATCCCAGCGCAACGTATTTGCGGGAGTTATATCAAGAAAAAATCTAAAAAACGCAAAAATACTTACTCCGTCCACCGAATACTCGTAACTTATATGTAATAACTCCCGAACGTTGCTCATTTTACACACACACACACACACACACACACACACACACACACACACACAATTTTGAAATACTTTGAAACTCCGTCACACTTCGCTGTGCTGAGCGAAATCTAGTTAACAGACTGACGCTGAGAAGCATCCTTCGCTGCAGCGAAGTTACCAAGCATATTTTTTTTACAGATGACACATGACAATAAGCACATTTTTTGAATTCATAAAAACGTTTCAAACCCAAAGTGTTTTTACTAACTTCCTGTTGTCGACTAGAGAAAACGTCCCTTGATACTTAGATCGATTTTTATGAGTTTGAAACGTGCTTATTGTCGTGTATCCGCGTCCAGACTGTATCTATTAACTAACCAATATTGCCTAGACAGAATTTTCTCTTTTTGGTTTGCAGTTTTAGTGTCACGCGTTGATGTTGTAAATTTTTGTTGCTACGGATCAAACGATTTTAAATAAATATTGTTTTACTTATAGTTCTATATCGCTGGGAAGGTTTCTAAGGGTGTATGTGATTCGCGACACGTTAAGAGAAGCGCAGATTGAGGCTGTTTATCTAAACGGCGATAACGCGTCGAGCCATAGGATATGACGGATGGGAAGTAAAGAAAGTACATAGTAATGCGAACGAATTTATTTTTATTCTCATCTTATTACATCATTTTTTTTCATACGTATTAAAAACTAAAGCTAATAGCTCGCAATCGACGAGTTGATGCCCATTGAAGACGTCACTATCGCGTATAGCGCTCTCGGACGAGATATCGAAGAATCGCGTATACTTGATATCGACCGTATCGAGTCTGGCTAATCGTTCAAACGTTACATCGATGCACCCATCAAACTCGAACATACGATGTAGCGTCGTTTATGCGTACGGATGAAGAATCGAGGCGTACGAGCGTAACGTCGCTCAGCGTGCAAACACTGATCGTTAGCGGTCCAATGCTTATAAAATTGTCCTTGTATTCAGTTCGAAGCATTTTGTAGATATTCCATCGCTGCTCGTAGAAGCCTTCCCACGTTTCGAGAGACAGCGACAGTTCGTGTCCGCGATGATCTCCCAGAGCGATTTCCACGTAAGTCGGTGGGCCAACGTTGATGCCAATTTCCAAATACTTGTAGCCCGTAGCCGTCAAGTCGTAACGTCTGCTCAGTAAGCGCCTCGCGCGACGCTTCATGCTGTGTAATGCAATTGCGTTGTAAATAATGTTGAAAAACGTTTTTTGTGTATAGAATGTTGAAACTTACGCGTTACATTCCTTCTTCGCGTCGTACGATGCGCTGCTTTCTTTGATGGAGAACATTTTTT
>NW_017257775.1:46075-47245 GCF_001594055.1 Mycetomoellerius zeteki
CTTATGTTTTCACGTTCGTACTTACGTTCTTACATACGTTCTTACATACATTTTTACGTTCGTACTTGCGTTTTTTTACGTTTTTACGTTCATACTTGCGTTTTTTTACGTTTTTTTACGTTCTTACATACGTTTTTTACGTTCTTACATACGTTTTTACGTTCGTACTTGCGTTTTTTTACGTTCTTACATACGTTTTTACGTTTATACATACGTTTATACGTACATATGTTTATACATACGTTTATACGTACATACGTTTATACATATATTTATACATACGTTTATGCATACATTTATACATACATACGTTCATATATATACTACATGTATTACAGGGAAGGGAAAGAAATTAAGCCTTATTGTGGCGTCATTCTCTTCCACACCAATTACAGCCATCGTAATCAGGCGTTTCACCATGCTGTACGGGATCGTCCCGTCTTCCCATTGCAATCCATGGTGATAAGCACTCAGCCAGGAAGCGCAATACTTTTCGGATTTTGTCAAGCAGTTCCATGACATTGGGCATGTAAAGTTGTAATGAGAGATAATAGCTCCTTTTCTCAGAACCGCCGCTTCTTTCACGATAAATTTCTTTCCAACGATAAATCCTTGCAGATCCAAGAACGTTGGCAGGGACATGTTGTCGAGAAGAAGAAGACTGCGGTCGGTTGCGATGTATCGTCGATTTTTATTTTTCGCGTCGGAGGATGCACTTAGGTGATTTTGCGCACAACGTTGGTCAACGGATTGTACTGAACCACGCGATCGTGTATAATGAGACAATAGGCTGTAGTATTTGCAGGCACATTCTTCTTGCAGTCAAATTCTATGCGTACGTCCACAGTATGGCACTCTTGACGGATTCGTTTTGTCGCGAGCAATCAATGACCACAAAAGGTCCTTCCTTGGTAAATGGAGAGCACGTTGCTCTCGAAGCAATCGATTCCATAATATGCTCTACGAAAACGGGCGTACATATCAAACAGGACGGCGTACCTCTTTTTGGCAAAATCCAGATTTAAATCGTCGTACGGATAAAACGTTGAATTTAAATAAAATTTCACGTTACTCAAATTATAATCGTCGAACACGCTGCCATTTTGTGACATGACATTCTTTCGACCGGTCTGCAGAGTAAAGATAACGTATCGCGGCTTCTCAAGCTGA
>NW_017257775.1:47829-50527 GCF_001594055.1 Mycetomoellerius zeteki
ATCCTGTTGCTGTATGGGTATTCTTATCTCATCGCTGTACCCGAACGTTGTATTGGCGAACGGGTTGTACGTGTGAGTCTCGATCTTGACGATGCGATCATCAAAGATCGGCTCACCGGTAATATTCAAGATATCAATCATCTCAAAAGTTGTGCACCGCGAATCCAAAAGATTGTAAAAATTTAACGTTCGGTGCGTTGAGCTTCTTGCTGATGCAGCTAGGTGAGCGAGTTTTATCGAGCTGTGACGTCACCGGCCTTGTAAAGAATTCGTTATCTCTCTGCGTGCGCTCCGCTCCATTCATTACAAGCATCTCACGCTCGCGTTATCGCTGTCGCTATCGCACGTGCAATCTGACGGTAATCTCTTCTCCTCGAAAATCAAGCAATCGTCCGTTCTGGTCGACGACGCGTATCGTTAGATCCGTAATGCTCCGTGCGGTGATCGGCAAGTAAATGATCTGCGCGGGCCTTTCCGATATCTTATATCCCGGTGGCACGCTCGGTGAAAATTCGTGTATCGTGTGCACACCTTTGCCGTTGCTATATGCGCTCGCGGTCACGTTACACTCTACGCGGATAACGTTCACGTTCATTATGTTGATCGACACGTCGGATTCGTGCCATCTTCGCGGTCGCAGTATACGCTTCGACGAGAATCCCAGCAGCGATCCCAATGCTGTTGGGCTTGTCAAAGTTTATTCTGTAGGCGCATCTAATCTCAAATCTCATCGTGTTGTAATTTGCACGGATCGTTATCGGATATTCTCCACTCTCGTCGTCATCGGTGTTGTCATCGGTGTTATATTTGGTACTGTTGCTATTGTCACCATGCAAAAGCACTATGTCAACGGTTTCAAGCGCGTCGCGGCGCGAACGTAAAATCGCACGTTTCGAAAATTTACGTCTCGAATTTCGTACGAACCCTCGGGAATTTTAATTTCTGCGTCATCTTTATAGAAATAAAATTTATTGTTTGACTCGTTCACAGTGACTCGTTTACGTTCGGTATCTTGTGATAAGTCTCAAAAATCATCAGGCCGAGCTCGTAATCACTGTCACTCAAATCTATGGCAGGGAAGTAGTTCGCCGCGAGGAGGCTGCTTTTCCCGCTCAGTGTAAGTGTCAACGACATGATGGAAAAAGCGTTCGACCAATACTGAGATTTCACGGCACCTAGTCGAGCTTTTTAAATTCATAAGCGTCGACCGTTCGTAGAAACCACAGACACATCTGTCCGCAGAAGCTCTGATCGTACGTCTGATAGAACGTACGATTATACTCTATCGTCGTAACACCGTTTCCGAAATATCGCACCAATTCCTTAGGCGGTTGAAGATTAACGAAACTGTCAAAGTACACGATGCGATCGTTCCTCTTCGCGTACGCTACCCAGTGAGTACAGGGTCCCGTCGCATCGTCACAGATTAATGATACCGCTTTCGTTTCGGCGCGCGCCACTCGTCGGTAAGGCGTTATGCATGAAAATACCTCTAAAGTACGATACGCGCATACGTCTCGCGAGTTGATCCAATTGCACGTTGGTAGTTGCACCCGAGGGCATTTTTATCGTCTCTTTGGCGTTTTTTTTTTCTTCGTTGCTACACCCTGTCCACGTTTGTAGGGGCTGAGATGCAGTCCGAGTCCGTATTTGTGCGAAGCGTGATACAGTCCACGACCCTGTACCATCGCGCGATTGTGACGTTGCAGCTCCTCGAGCTGACGTCGCGCGGCTTTGCTGTCGTTTACCGCTTTCGCCACGCCGGCCGCTCCACCGATCAAGGACCCGAGCGCGCCCAACATTCCTAGAATTGATAACGCGCCGCCTCGTTTCGCCGTTGTCGCATCCGCTTCGTCACCTTTTTCCTCGTCGTCGTCGTCGTCGTCGTCGTCGTCTTCTTCGGTTTCATGTCCATGCCGATCTTGGTCTTGGCTTTCATCGCTGCCCAACCGGCAGCAGCGGCGGCTCTCTCTCCGAGAGTGGAGTCTTTCGCGGTAATGCGTTTCTGCTCCTTTTCAGCGAGTACCTTGTCAGCTATGTGTCGTTTCGCGAGATCTTTGTTCCGCGAATAAGCTATATCGTGTTCTCGGCACGCCGCGTCCAACAGATTTATGCCTGCGTCACCTCTAGCCAATCGCTTTTCTAAATGCGTTCGTGGACCGCAAAACTGGTAGCCCGGAATATGTAACTCGAAAGGAAGCGCGTTTATCGCTCGATTCAGCAGACCGCACAACGCTGACATTCGCTACAGCCCCTTATCTTCGGTGCGGGACCGTCGATGTGCGCCCACTGCCACGGGTGATTGCAGTGCTCGTCGCAGCGACGATACGTTCGAACTTCCGAATCCGCCTTCACGTGTTCAGGAAGCTTGTCCCACACGTGGTCGATATAGTCGCCGTACACGCCTAACAGTACGATCTTCGGTATATACTGCAACTGCTCGGCGCTCAAATCCAAAATGTCGGAAGGATGACACAGCGCGAGATATATTTTACTACTGCGCGACTCGCGAGTTGGCGCACCTTTAAATAGGCGGTCGAGAATGCGTAGCACGTAGTGTGAGCATGAAATTCGTGCAGCAACCGTTGACGATAAGCGTCGCGAACTGTGACGAGAAATCGCGAATAATGGGGGGCGCGGAGAAGCGCAAGCATGGCGAAATGCTGCCGAGTACTATACGCGCGATCATTTGCGGCTC
>NW_017257775.1:50717-52537 GCF_001594055.1 Mycetomoellerius zeteki
GGTCGCCATGCAAACGTCGACTGCTTCTATCTCTGTCAGACGTACGCGAGGATACCTAAACATCTGATACGCGACAATGCGAACCTGCTGATCCTGTTCAAACAGGACGGTATTAACTTGAAACACGTTTACAACGATCATGTGAATACCGACATGTCGTACGACGAATTTTGCTTGCTGTGTCGCGACTATTGGCGACAAAAATATGGATTCGTAGTAATAGACAAAGACAGTGCGCTTACAAACGGTAGATACAGAAGAGGATTTAACGAGTTCGCGATACCGTAACGTGGTTAGTCGATGTCGATACTTTGCCAGAGACGAACATGGTAGATGTGCGCGAGCGTGAAAAAATCGCGAGGGAGATCGAGAAGACGAGCGAGTCGATCCGCAAGAAACATCGCGCTCTGAAGACCGGTAAAATCGAGGAAGGTATCGCGTTGGACAGACATTTTAAACCTCTTATCGAGCCGCTGCGACTTTTCGTCGACAACCCCGGCGGGCGCACGACAAAGAGAGAGTCACGTGGCGATGACTACGCAGCGTCTGCCCCTAAACGTGAGAGGAAGGAGGAGACAAGAGGAACAAGAGGAGAGAGAAGAAGCGAGCGAGACGTTCGAGCGTTCCGCGACTCTAAGTAAATCTGATCAATGGCACGACGTACAACCGATAACCTCCACACCGCGTACTACGACGACGATCGCACAACCGATCGAGTCGTTCGAGAACGTTTTCGAAACGACGGACGATTCGTTAGCGACAAAGGTTCAAAAATCGACTGCAAACGTCGGAAGGTCGAGACATGTTGCGAGCTCACTTGGGTCCGCTAAGTCAAAAGTACGTCGAGCCTATCCTGAGCGGAGCGCAAGGAAAAAAAGTGAGCGGTGCAGATCATGTGTACGGCGTTTACCTACACAATGATGGATATGGGGTAATAAACGTTTCGACATGGATGACGCGGATAACATAATTATCGACGGCGTACGATACGCCGGTACGCCTGATCTTTACGAGTTGATTTTCAAGAGAATTCCCGACGATGCTCTCTACACGGAAGAGGATATGCACAAGTACAAGAGCATGCTGCTGGCAACGAACGCGCACAAGCACAAGCATCATTCGCAGGTTCGACTATTAAATAACAGGGGATACAAGTACAAACACGTAATCGCGCCATTGATGTCGATTACACCTAAGAAACAGAAGAAATCTGGAAAGGGATTACCTCACACAATGACACTGAACGACAATGCAATCGATTACGTGCACTGGGACGATCCCAACGAGCTAGTGGATCGTCTACGATTGCTCGACGCTTCACACCGAGCGGGCAACAACGCTCACGACAACGAGATGCTGTCGATCATCGAGGAACTTCCTTTAAGCAGGTCTTATTATAAATTAAATCGCGTATCAGCAAAACGAGTTAGTCGAGTGACATCAGCGAGAAAACATTTTTTTTCTTGTATTCTGCGTATTAAGCATCGAATCATGAAAAAGAGATCCGATGAAAAGAGAAAAGTTAGCTCCGAGAGACGTCGGCTCGTCGAGGAATTGCACACTCCGGCGAGAAGAAATTTTCCGTGAAGGCGCGTCATAGTCCGGGGATACGACGATCTGTGGCAGGCTGATATCGTTGAGATACGTCCGTACTCGGGTTACAACAGAAGTTGTCACTACATACTCACCGTCATCGATGTGTTGAGCAAGTACGCGTGGGCCGTACCGCTCAAGAGCAAGGGCGGAAGCGAGACGGCTGACGTTATCGCTGAGATCGTTCGAGAGAGTGGAAGACGTCCGAAAAATTTACAAACGGATAT
>NW_017257775.1:52932-65369 GCF_001594055.1 Mycetomoellerius zeteki
TCGCTGGAGCGTTCTACGAGCACGAGTTGCATCGCGCTACTCATCCGGACGTGTATCTCGTGGAGAAAGTACTGCGCAGGAAAGGAGACAAGGTGTACGTCAAGTGGCTGGGATTCGATGGATCGCACAATTCGTGGATACACAAAAACAATGTCATTTGATACAATTTTAATTCATGTATTTTTTTGTTCTACATATAAAAAATATATAAGTATATAAACGTTTCTTTTTATTACTCCCCACTCATCTTCGTTTTGGAGTATACAAAATACATACATAATGATACAAAATACATTATTTTATTTTATTTTATTTTTTTAACAACGCATATAAAGATAGAATACGTACATACATGTGTACATAAAAATAATAGTAATTCATATAATATGTATATAAATGTAAATCCTTATGTTACATAAAGTGAAAATTAAAATACTAGTATATAATACGTATAATATATAAATGTTAAAACGTATGATACATAAAGTGTAAATTAAAATACTAATACTACGTAGAAATATAACAAACATACGATATATATTATATGAAAGTACAATAATAGTAATACACATAATAAATTTAAAAAAAGTGTACATTAAAATACTAATACATATGATACGTATATGTATCATATTATGGTACATATGGATATGTATCATAGTATGGATATTATTATACAAAGGTATCCGCCAATGCCCCCACGGTAACGTCTCCGTCGAGTCCGGTACGACGTACCGTTTATCGTTGTATGGACTCAGAGCGATTTTTGATTCGGATATCGTGTATACCTCGTGCAGTTTAGATCGTATACACGATTGACGACGAGTCATTTCGATCTCTTCGTTCAAACACCGCGTGTAATCGTCGAACGTTATCGTTCGCACTACGACGTTACTCTTTACACCCTTTGCTTTTTTGGTGTCCTTCTTTCCATCTACACGTAAAGCATACATCTTCGCTCTGAGTCCAACGAATTCGGTCATTATCGTGCCGTTGTTTTCGTCCTTCATCAGACCTGGCACTTTTTTATTCGCGAGAGGCATACCGTACGCATTGCCCGCCGGATAATCGCTCGTGTCGAATCTAGCGATATCGCGTTTCATCGTCTCGTAAATATCGGCGCATTCTATGTGATAAATCACTCTGTCTGTTTCAGTGTACGTAATTTTATATTTGTCGTTGTACAGCGGTGCTGTACTCGTGGTGAAATTCGTACAAGCAGACTTTCGATATGTCCAGTATGCACATACCTACATAAATCGGCTTGTTGAACTTCACCTCAAGTTTGCGCAGTTCGACGGCGATTAGATTCTCCGCAAAGACGCTACGGTTATGAAAATTCGGTTTCGCGATCATTGCTTCTGCACCGTAACGACCGTCCCATTTCGTTAATAATTTTACGTCGACGTGATTGCGCACATTCTCCATGGTTTTACCGAACACCGCGTTGTTCATTAATTTATATAAATTTTTTTTCGAAATCATTTTTCGCACGAGTTCTTAAATTTGTATTGAGTTCGATGTACTCACGGAGCCTGGAGATTGAACGAATTGTAGCACTCTATGTATTTTTGTTACGCGAAGTCCGTGACGAGTACATTGCTGCAGGTTGCGGTAATGGACGACGTAACGCTGTTTATCGTACAGCGTCGCGAGAAGTTTCTCTTCACGCGTGCCGGGCGGCTATATACTTATATATAGGACAGAATGGTAGGTCTGCATGAGCGGCGTGAAGATGCTGCGGATACTCGAGATCAACCTCGAGAATGTAACCGGTGAGTGAATCCGGAGCGATCGCGCTCACGTCAAAGTTCGCCGCGTCTTCGACCCATTGAAAGTTGGCGTATGGCAATGGTTGACACATCGCCCATCCGTATAGATTGTTAACATCGTAGTTACATTAATAACATTAAGTATGACGACGGTTTCGATGGGTCGTACGAACGCATATACTTGTTGTTGGCTTGCGCGTATCTACCTGAACATTGACTGAGGCCGCCGCGTATACCGCGCTCGAACAAAACCATATCTATGTCGGTGAGAAGTTCAAATTTTACACGTGTGTGTTTTAGCATGGCGTCCCATGTGAAACCGGGCAATGTATAGTAATGCGCGGGATCGAGCCCGTAACTCGCGACACAACTTTCGCGAAAATTTTCGAAAATATCGGCCAACAACAAGACATCGGTTTTCAAGTACAGACTCGCCAAGCGTTCGAATAGAGAATCGCTGCCAGATGTTCACGGCGTGAGCGTAATCGCTCTCGGATACGGTATCGCCTGTCAACGAACTGTAAAATGATTCGCACGGTGGTAAGCGCGTGTCCTGCAATTTTTCGATGCAGTCAACGTATTCGTACGGAAATACGCCTTTTCGCGTGAGTAATTCAAATTCTTCGTTCGATAGTGTTGAAAATTCGGAACGTACGATTTTTAAATTATCTTTATCGAGATACGACGCCAATTTATCAAAGCTTGTACTCAAAAATTTGAAAGAATCGATAAATCTTAATTTGATGCAATTTCGAGATTCTTTTTTTTTAGTACTGTCAACGTGTTTCGTAAACGATATATATTTTTCTTTGGTTATTGGAAGTATGTCTACTTGTCCGTCGTACGCAGTAGCAATTTCCTTAATTATAAAGTGTGCGTCGTAGCTCGATAAGTTGTGAAATACGATCGGAATATAAAAGGAATTTTTATAATTTAAATTACAGTTCGAATGGACTCGACCACGGTATCTACCGCACTGCAAAAAGAAACGTGTTAAAACAACATGCTTTAAAGCATGTTAAAGGATGTCTCTAATTTTAACACACAAAACTGGTAGATTAAAGTAACACACTTATGTGTGTTAAAAAAACACACTTCCATGTATTATATATAAAATACGGTTACTTAATATGTGTTAATAGGATAAAGTGCATTAAAATAACACACTTTAAATGTTATGAATTGATTCGCACTACCAGAAAAATTTGTGTCCGCAATAACGTTTACTAACTGTATCGTGCGACTAGAACATATTCATAACAATATATATAGCAAAAATTTCAAGATTTATATTTTCCTGAAATCTGTGCCATTTTTATTATGAGTGTTTCTCAGTTGCGCGATACAGTCTAATAAATTAATTAACAAAATTTTTATATGCGTGCAAAATTGATTGGATAGTTTTGCATAAATAATTCATAAAATATTAATCGAAAAACATAAATTTATTGCATAAAAGCACAGAATCTCAATTACAATTTATATGTATGTAAGCATTTGCACATGTATAAGCATTGCACATATATAAGATTTGCACACTCGAACTAAAGAAACACGAATTTTTAACATTATTTTATAATATCTGTAATTGTTTTAAAAATAAAGTATCTCACAAAAAGAGCAGCAGTTACTGCTACTGCACACTGGACGCGATGAGCGATGAACGATGAGCGATACCCAATAAAAGCTCTGCTTTTTCTTACATGACGCTGTGCAACTGCTCTCATTGGCTATTGCTCATCGCTCATTGCATTCATAATGTGTAGTAGGCATTACTCTACATTAAGTTAAAATGTTGCACTCGAAAAGATAAATGCAACATAACATTATGTGTTAGCATTTATATTGTTAAGTACTAAATTTTAACGTAAATGTAATGTAACTTGCACTCTGAAAACTTAAAAATAATACTTAGTTCATCTAACTTGGTTAATTGAATCCATTAATATTAAATGTTAATATACATAACCTACACATGATAGATTTGTAAGTCAATTGTATATATAAGCTATGCATTTTCATCATTTTGATGTACGTTTAAACGCCATCTTCTAAAATCACGCTTGAAATTGTCAAACATTTTGCAAGAATAATTGTTTGGCGTATTCAAAGCAAAATAATCAAAAATGGACAACGAAGAAACATATGGGCCTGGAAAGTGTGATGCTCATGCATGATAGGTTCCCAATAATACTGTAAGACATTCAGTAGTAGGATTATTAATTTTTATTTTTTTTCCATCTGCAACAACAAAAGCAGCTACTATATTTTTATCTTCCACATAAATGACTAGTCGTGGACCTTCAGTTTCTTTAGTGGTCAATTCTTCACCAGGAGGCGATGAAGCCTACAGAAAGATAAAAATGTTTTGTATCGACATGTCATAGTGCAAAATAAATTATATAATGAACAAAATATTTGAACTTTATTACATTCTTCACAGTGAATAGTGACTGAACATTTTTTGCTGTCCTTTTTGGCTTATAGTTCGAGTAAATCTTTTGTAAAATACTTAATTTCCTATTTTCTGAAATTGTATCATCTGGTATTTTAAGGAAAGAACCCAACTCCATAATTAACGCATCAATTTTTTCAGATATGTCGCTAAGCTTTAAATTTACACGTAGACTGAATTCAAAGAGGATCTAAAAAATTCAAACATATGAGATAATATTTATTGTACAAATACAGGTAATGGGATTACTAAATCAAATTAAAAAATAAATAATTTACCATTTCAGCCTTCAAAAGAAAAGGGAAATTAGATAGGACTGTGCTTATAGTAATCGACGCGTCAATAATTCCTTTTCTTTTTATAAATGTCTCTTTCATTAAAGCCTTTACATGAGAAGTGAAACCAACTTTTTCAGTTAATGTTTTTAACTCTTCCATCATCTCTTCCTGTTTTTTCTTCTCTTTGTCTGTTTCTTGTAAATAACTGAAATAAAGAAAATAAATATAAAAATATGTACAAGATATTCATAATATGACCCATATTCATAACATGCTCACAACATTGTTAACACGCTGACAAATCGAGTACAGCAAATCAAAAGGCATATAAGGCACTTTTGATTAGCTATATTCCACTTGTCGCTAATAAAATCGTAAGTGCATTCTGAATATGATGTACAAGATATGTACAAGATTACTAACCTTTCTATTTCAACAGGTTGAATTGATGGCACTTTAAGATTTGACACAGAAGAAACAGTTTCTTCGTCACTGCAGGAAGAGTTATCTTTTTTGACAAATTGTTTAATTTTTCTTCTTTCTCGAGCTCTTAAAGAGCTGAGAATTAAACAATACAAAACTACCGCTTATAGACCACAATCAAACGGCTCCCTCGAACGTTCACATCATGTCCTTTGGGAATATTTGAAACAGACGATAAAAAGTAAGAAAGACTGGGACGAATACCTAAAACTAGCCTGCTTCTCATACAACACAAGCGTGCATGAGGGAACGAAATATACACCTCATGAACTCATATTTGCAAAAACGGCAAGGATACCAACCAGTCAAACCCTCCCGGAAGACACAGGCAACGAAAGCTATACGCATTACATCGAGGAATTGTTCAATAAAATAAAAACGTTACAAGAAAGCGCCCGTGACAACCTCATTTCCGCTAAAATAAGATTAAAGCGATATTACGATAAACGCGCAAACCCAAAATCCTTTGAACTTGGCGATAAAGCATTTTTACTAAAAGAACCTACACATAAATTAGGGGACCAATACACGGGTCCGTATGAAATCATCGAAGTACTCAAAAATAACAATCTAAAAATCCGAATATCTAACCTTAGAACGCGAATAGTTCACACAGATAAACTTAAGTTACTCCCCGCCTACGAAGAAGAGAGAGGGGTCGCACCGAACAGGCCATCGGAGGACATCGCCAACTTCACCGAAGACGAATAATGACCCTCTTCTTAGCCATCCTCACCTAGATAATCCCCGCCAAGGGTCTCGTGGGATACGATTGCGGAGGAGAAGGATTTAATATCACCACGCTATCACTACTCGATATCGGCGAGTGCAATATGGAGCATCTCAAACCTAAAGAGGGGGAAATTTATCTGCAACTCATGCAGTTAACAGATTATGACCGCACCACGGTTACACAATGTAAGGTAGAGATCGATAGAACGATTCTCTATTGCGGCATGAGCTCGCACGTATCTGCAGTACACAACGGCAGGCGTGAATATTTACAAGAACTCGGAGAATCAGGATGCAGGAAGCTATACGAAACTGGATCGATAAAAATAGCCAGCGCCGAAGTCGACCGCATCCAACAAAACACCACTAATCTAAGAAGCATTACACTCGCAGGTTCCGCATCTGTAGATGGCAGGTGCACAGGAGCACAATACACCGACGGATATGGCACATGGGAAAACGTACTCGTTCAAGCAACAGTCAGAATAACTCTGAATTCAATAGATGCACCAATCAAGAGATCAACAAGGCAGGTCATCTTACCTTCAGGCACCCGCTGCTCATTAACACCGGAGTACTGTATGGACAGCAATGGAGCAGAATCATACTGGCCTCCTTTACCAATTGATCACTGCCACTTCGATCAATACAATATCTTATATGAAGGATTGGCAACCAAACTGTCATCCAAGAAGAACCAATCAACGCCTACAATATATACAGTGACTACTCAGGATACCACATTCGCACTCACAAAGACTTCGGATATAGACGTGTGTGGATACAGACTAGCGCAAACAGAACACCCGAAGCTCTTCATCTTGGAAACACAAAAGGGACGGACCTTTAACAGCAGAACGAAGGTCGCTGTCGAAAATTTAGACATATTTCTCTACGTAAATTCCAAGTTTATCTACGTAGAAAAGCACATCAAGACACAGCTCACGCAATTATACCGCGACATCATGAAACAGAAGTGCGCTCTTGAACGCCAGGTACTACCAGAACGCACTGACTCTCGCTAGCATCGCCCCGGACGAAATGGCTTTCAGAATTACACGAGAACCAGGACATACAGCCGTCACGACAGTAGAGGTGATCCACCTGGTCAAATGCATCCCAGTAGAGGTCAAACTACGATACGTCGAACACTGTTACCATGAATTGCCTATAACGCATGGAAACACATCTTTATTCCTAACGCCGAGATCCAGGATAATCACCAGAACTGGCACGCAGAAGGATTGCAGCGATTTGCTCCCCACAATGTACAAGATACACGGAGCATGGTTCAGATTGACGCCAAAACCGATAGAGGTATTATCACCGCCAACTATTCAGCCGTTAACTAAACCAAAATGGTACTACGTGAGCCCGACGTCTCTCGCCACTAGTGGCATATATAGCGACGAAGACCTCAATAGGCTGAGGTCCCATATTATGTTCCCCGTGGAAAAACCATCAATGTTAAACACATTGGCTCGCGGAGCACTAGGAGGATCGATACAACCAGGCACAGTATCCATCACCAACTTGCTAGACGAGGACTCGTTAAACCGAACAGCTGCGTCAACCGGAGCAAGATTGTGGGCAGGATTCGTAACGTTCGGATCAGCCAGCGCAGGAATCATAGCAATCTTCGTCATCATACGAGTAACAAAGCTGGTAATCGACACCATCATCCATGGGTACGCTCTACATTCAATGTATGGCTGGAGCATGCATCTACTAGGAGCCGTATGGAGTTCAATGACTCACCTGTTATTGCATCTCGGATGAAGTCCACGAGAAGATCGGAAAAGCAAGTAGGATCAACCAACGTTGACCCCTCTCACACCCCTTGAAACACTCCATGCCAACCCAAGTCCAAGTGATGAGTGCAAAAACGAAATGAGTGAATTTAATGCGAAAGCACCGCGATATACATATAGTGATCTACGCAAATACTTAGAGGACAATAAGAATGCGGGATCTCCAGCGTAAAATGTTAACATGCGTCAACATTTTAAAATAAGGGGGGGGGGTGTTACATCCCCAAATTTCAAACACTTAGAAATAAGAAAACATATGTATTCCAAAAACTTTAACATTTAATTATTAATAATAACAATTTCATCTCGTGTATTACACCACCGAATATTATAATCACACAGCTATAGAATAATCATTTTATTACCTTAAAACATATCGCCGTACTAAGAATTAATTAACTAATTATATATGTATATGTTTAACGAATAAGATTAATCATACAGCATTTTCCTTTATCTAACTAGTCACATTTCTCGTATCGCACTTCCTCAAAGATAAACCTTAATAAACAATTATCTTCACTCGAATGTCAAATCTTTCACAACAGGAAATTGTAATCTTTATACTGTAATCTAATGATGACTCTTGTTCCCTACTTCATATCTCGAATAAATATTACCTCTTGCGCAAAAGAAATAAACCGCTTGATAAGATAAGATAATTTCTAGGAACAGAAATAAACCATTTGATAAGATAAGATAAATTCTAAGAACCGTAATATAGCACCATGCGATAAGATAATAATATGTTATACGATAAGGTAAATTTTAAGAACAATAATAAAGCTGCCATATGATAAGATAAAATTCCACGAACCCGATAAAAACGACGCTACAACTGTAATAGAAGCACTATGCGATAAGCTGTAATAGAAAAAGTACGATAAGGAACCAAGAGAACGTGATCCCTGAGGCTAACGAGGCTAACGAGGCTCCGCTGATCCCCCGCCAGAGCGGCGCCGGCAAATTCGACACGGACCCGGCAGTGACGACGCTGGCTACTCAGTGATCCAGCGTACCCCCGCTCTACGACGTCACGAAAATGAACTTGACCTTCATATGACCTTCAAGGTCACGATCAAGGTCAAATTCAAGGTCACCACTGAAAAGCCTGAGAAATTTCCTAAAACTTTTGTATTTAAAATTTTTTCGTAAAATGCCCTCGTCAGAAGTTATTCGGGGGTTTCCATACTTTTGCCTCACCCTGTATAAGACGCTCCATTCGAGTGAGCATCGGAGATTTTGAACGTCAGAGTTAGAGAGTGAACCGTCAGCTTATTCCGAGCATACCTCGTATACCGAGTTTAAGCCTGACAACTTTGCCAAATCATTTCTCTCCGCGCGTCCGCCGTGCGTCACATTCCCGTATAAATCCGGAACTTACTATTTCTTAATAATTGAAGTTAATCGTAAGGAGTTTTGTATAATTAAGTTTATAATTATATATTCTTAAACTACGCTTAAATTCAGTGTTCTCATTCTATTACCTATCCTCAAATAAGCGAATTAAATTAAATAAACAACGCGACGAATTAAACATACGATAAATAATACATCGAACTACCGTCAACTACTAGAAGGAAGGAAGGAAGGCAGGAAGGAAGCTAGACGATTCTATACCATTCCAGTATCAACGAAAGGTAGGAAGAAATTAATATTCTTAACACAACACTTTTATTAATTACATAACTGTGTAATTGCACTTGTTAGTACATGACGAGGTTGAATTACACCTCGCCATTTGAACAGTGAATAATTCCACGATAATTAATTAATAATTATACCGCGAATCACAACGAATAGAACGCTGAGGTTGAATTACACCTCACCGGTCGAAGTCCTTGTAATTGAGCAACACCATTCTCTTACATGTGTCCATTACCGAGATCATCTAGAAATTTACAAGTAATTCATGCCGCCGCGCTCACTGCATTCTTAGATACCGCAACTTGCTGCATGATAACGTACTTCACCGTCAACGAAAATACTATTTGCCAGAAGTGTCACGACGATAACTCTTATTTGCCGTCACACACTTACAGTCGTATAACTAAACATTTTCTGCATATCGGAACAAGATTGATAAAATACCATTGCGCTAATTGTAGTCGTGTGATACCGACTTCCAGATTTACAAACGTGTGTCCTGCATGTTTAAATATCTTGAGACAATACACGCAGTTTTCGGACCTCATCTTTACGGAATCCGAAGAGTCAGTCGTAATACCTATTAACGACATCCTGCATATATAATATTTCCAGTTATCCATGTGTCCGTCAACGTCGCAATATTACCAAATTCCCAGTAGTTCGAATAGAACTCTTCCGTTCCAGCGCTGGGCCGACACCGCGTCAGGTTGCGTTGCAACGTATTACAATCACAGAGTAAATAACGCTGTCTTGTATTCAGACTGCCACGAAGATAAATCCGCGTACGATCCTAGTTTTTATGACAAGGTTATTAGACATTACATCCAGTACGGTCCGCTCGGGTACTAGATTGAATGTGATAACTACAGTGTCATAACTATAGACTTCCATACCGTTTCATCTTGCATTTTATGTCTTACCGCGCATAGAGATTTTCTTGAATATCTTTTGCTATCTGGTGACAGGCCATACGACGCCCTCGAACTTACGGTTACATGTTTATCTCACACTCGTGTTCGACAATCGGAATCAGATCATTGACTTATTATACCCCCGTAAGTACCCTCGTCCCCTCTGTTCAGATATATATATTTATTTTTTGAAATTGTGGAGCCTGGGGACGCAACACTACGGACATCATGGGGGCTCTCCCCACGTCACAGTCAGGTAATTCATATATATTAACGATACAAGACCTGCTAAGCAAACACTCGACCGCTATACCGTTAAAAAACTCAGGAGCGATCGATGTAGCCAATGCACTAATAAATGACTTTATCTGTTCATACGGAGCTCCCAAAGCCCTATTGACAGATCAAGGCACACATTTCTTAAACAGCTTGATGAAAATAATAGCAAAAAGATTTAGAATTAAACAATACAAAACCACTGCTTATAGACAAACGGCTCCGTCGAACGTTCACATCATGTCCTTTGGGAATACTTGAAACAGACGATAAAAAATATGAAAGACTGGGACAAATACTTAAAATTAGCCTGCTTTTCATACAACACAAGTGTGCATGAAGGAACAAAATATACACCTCATGAACTCATATTCGCAAAAACGGTAAGGGTACCGACTAGTCAAACCCTCCCGGAAGATATAAATAACGAAAGCTATACACATTACCTCGAGGAATTATATAATAAGATTAGAACGTCGCAAGAGAGTGCCCGCGATAACCTCATTTCCGCTAAAATAAAGTCAAAGCGATATTACGATAAACGCGCAAACCCAAAATCCTTTGAACTTGGAAATAAAGCATTTTTACTAAAAGAATCTACACATAAATTAGGGGACCAATACACGGGTCCGTACGAAATCATCGAAGTACTCAAAAATAACAATGTAAAAATCCGAATATCTAACCTTAGAACGCGAATAGTTCACACAGATAAACTTAAGTTACTCCCCGCCTACGAAGAAGAGAGAGGGGTCGCACCGAACAGGCCATCGGAGGACATCGCCAACTTCACCGAAGACGAATAATGACCCTCTTCTTAGCCATCCTCACCTTGATAATCCCCGCCGCCAAGGGCCTCGTGGGATACGATTGCGGAGGAGAAGGATTTAATATCACCACGCTATCACTACTCGATATCGGCGAGTGCAACATGGAGCATCTCAAACCTAAAGAGGAGGAAATTTATCTGCAACTCATGCAGTTAACAGATTATGACCGCACCACGGTTACACAATGCAAGGTAGAGATCGATAGAACGATTCTCTATTGCGGCATGAGCTCGCACGTGTCCGCAGTACACAATGGCAGACGCGAATACTTGCAAGAACTCGGAGAATCCGGATGCCGAAGACTACACGAAACAAGATCGATTAAAATAGCCAACGCTGAAGTCGACCGCATTCAACAAAATACCACCAATCTAAGAAGCATCACACTCGCAGGTTCCGCATCTGTAGACGGCAGGTGCACGGGAGCACAGTACACCGATGGATATGGTACATGGGAAAACGTACTCGTCCAAGCAACGGTCAGATAACTCTAAATTCGATAGCACCAATCAAGAGATCGACAAGGCAAGTCATCTTACCTTCAGGTACCCGCTGCTCACTAACACCGGGATACTGTATGAACAGCAATGGAGCGGAATCATACTGGCCCCCTTTACCAATTGATCACTGCCACTTCGATCAATACAACATCCTGTACGAAGGATTGGCAACCAAGCTATCATCCAAGAAGAATCAATCAACGCCTACGATATATACAGTGACTACTCAAGACACCACATTCGCACTCACAAAGACCTCAGATATAGACGTGTGCGGATTCAGACTAGCACAAACGGAGCACCCGAAGCTCTTCATCTTGGAAACACAGAAAGGACGGACCTTTAACAGTAGAACGAAGGTCGCTGTCGAAAACTTAGACATACTTCTCTACGTAAATTCCAAGTTTATCTACGTAGAAAAGCACATCAAAACACAGCTCACGCAACTATACCGCGACATTATGGAACAGAAGTGCGCTCTCAAACGCCAAGTACTACAGAACGCACTGACTCTCGCCAGCATCGCCCCGGACGAAATGGCCTTCCGAATCACACGAGAACCAGGACATACAGCCGTCACGACAGGAGAAGTGATCCATCTGGTTAAATGCATCCCAGTGGAGGTCAAACTACGATACGTCGAACACGGTTACCATGAATTGCCTATAACGCATGGAAATACATCTTTGTTCCTAACACCGAGATCCAGAATAATCACCAGAACTGGCACGCAGAAGGA